>NC_056748.1:127045573-127170573 GCF_019279795.1 Protopterus annectens | reverse complement strand
CATTTCCATCTTAATCGGGTAAGCCCCTTTCCTCTAAGAGCCCTGTTGAGTCGCACGCAAACCATCCAGCGCTTCCCATCCCATCTTTGTAGCCATCTAAAAGGAATCCATCCAGTTCATAAGGATTATTTTCTTAAATATAATTAATGGCATTTATGACTTCTGTCCTACTAAATTCCTTAAGGTTCTCCCACTGTCCATAGGTTCATAGGAATTACAAGGCTAGTGAGTCCAGAGACCATTTGTGTCTTGCCAGTAGCCACTCTCTTGTTGTACCCTTCATGTCTAGAAGGGCAAAACAGGTGTGTCCCGGGATGAATTTCCAGGCACCCATACAATCATCAAAGTTTGATATGAAAGCTACAAAGGTATCACTTTGCTTAACTTGCAGGGTTATATTATTCCACAGATGGGGAGGAACAGTGTTTTTTTAAATAAATCTATCCCTCCATCATGTTGTATTTATATGTTAGTGGAGATCCAGATAGGTAATGTGGACAGAATGACCTGTACTTTGTCTGTGACCTTCTCAGGGAAGTTTACGAAACTGAGTCGACATGATCTCCCCTTGACAAAACAAATTTGCTGTGGGTCTAGCCAAATTATTTTTATATCTCAGTTTATAAAGTTAGATATGATGTGTTCCACAGTTTTGCAAATTAAACTACTGAGGCTAATGGGTATGTAGATGTCCTCCTATTCCAATGTTGCAGTATTCACTATTCACTTCTTCCCATCAGCTTATTCGGCCAGGTTTCCAAAGCTTTTCCAGTCCCTGTTGGTGCATTGAACATCTGATGTGTAGGCTGGTACGTGGGCCATAATAACGTCTGTGTGCACCAGTCCTCAGAACTTTTCAGCCGTCAGCAGGTGTTCCTGCTACTCGTGGAAATTGGATGAGTTTCACATTAAGATAAGTACCCCGTTGGGGATTTTCTTTAGTCCTTTTGTATTTACTATAGTCTGTTAATGTCCAGTAAGTGCAAGTTCAACTGCGGTCGCCAGATTCCCCACAAAGACACCCACGACCAGTGTCTTTTTTGTTTGGTAACACGGTTATAAAAGCCTTGTCATTTGTAAGTCGTTCATCCCTTCCTTTAACCTATACCTCGAAAACCAGCATCTTGAACAGATTGCTGTTGGAATGGAAGCCGCTACCAATGCTCCATCCGAACCACTTAGGAAGAGGGCCAAACCCGCAAGGCCATCCACTTCCACCATGCCTCCCTCTGCCAATTCTCAGCCTGTAGCCACCGTTAGCTTGGCCGAGGAACCGGCGTCCGCCACACTAGATAAAGCAGGTACCTACCAGGAGGCCGCAAAATCTAGAGAGGACGACACATCTGGGGTGGATATCCCAGCGCCTGATTCATATGCCGGGTGGGACCAACTTCTGAGATGGGCACTTCGGAGCAAGCCTCTGCCAAGCCTCTGCCGATGTCCTTCAAGGATGCATCTGCAGTCATAACATATGGGTTGTCCTGCCTCGGGCAGCCCTTCGGTCGGCCGGATTCCAAAGTCTGGGTCTGGCCTCGGCTGATGTCGCACCTTCCCTGACGTCAGAGCGTCTGGGGTATAAAAGCATCAGCCAACGCCATTTTCCTCAGTCTTTCTTGCCGCGCGGTGCCCGAAGCAGAAGCTGTTCGCAAGTGCCGGTCAGATCCAGTGATTTCAGCTACGAAGACTTGAAAAGCTAAGTACCCGTTGGGGACTCTTTCTTGCCTCAGCCGATGTCAGATAAAGTAAATAATTGTTTAACTTGTGGGAAACAAATACCTCATAAGGATTTCCATTCCTACTGCCTTCCTTGCTTAGGCCCAGACCACGACGTATCGTCCTGTTCAGCCTGTGCTTCCTTCAACCGACAAACTCTTAGACGTCGGTCGGAGTTTGCATTGGAATTTTTTGGGGCTAGTTTTGCATATAAAATGCCGTCGGAGACTCCGACATCACATTTGGTGAAAAAACAGAAGGACAAGGACCGACACTCGCGTCCCGCGGTTTCGGCTGAAACCACGGTAAAGCCTACCGCGAGTGTCTCGGTTTCAGCCGAAACCGTGTCCTCAGAGATTCCTTCATCCGTATCCACTCAACCAACCACCGCAGCCCGGGAGGCCCCGGCTGAGTCGGCTACCGAGCTACCTACCGAAACCAGTGTCCAGGATATGTCCGACACCATTCCTTTGGACATATCTGCTCTTGCACGTGGGGCAGCTAGGCCCCCTGCTTCCATGTCCATTAAGGCCTTCTCCAGGGCTAAAGCTGCTAAACTTTCTAAAGCTTTGCCTCCCAAGACTACCTCCCAGAGGCCTTCCTCTAGTACTCAGATCCTCAGCCTTGCAGAGGACCTTATTTCTTTAATTAGAGGTTCACAACCTCAGCCGGACAGGGCCTCTCACCCTCCACCAGACAAAAGGCCCAGGACTGAGCCTTCTGACCCACACTCTTCAGATGAGTCCACGGATGGTTCTGAGTTGTCAGACCACCAGGAGGAGGCTTATTCGCCCTATGAGGATTCTGATGCTGAAGAATCTATCCCTTCGGCCTCCCCTCCTGAAGAGTTTTCTTTTGGTGAGACTCTACACTCCATGAGAGAGCATTTTCAATGGCAAGGTCAGGATTTCTCTGATTCTAGAAAAAGATTAAGGACCTTTTTACATTTGCCTCAGCATAGGCCCTTAGCTATACCTCCTGTTTTGAATGTAATTGATGATGTTTACAATGATGTCAGTACAGCCCCTGATACTCTCCCCCCGGCCCCTGCCAAACCTGATAGATACTACAGGATCCCGGATTCTCATTCCATCTGTATAAAGCCCATTCTGCAGACCCAGAAACTATTACTCTGGGCCCTAAAGGGGTTGCGGCTGCCACTGCCAAAAATCCTCTACCTTCTGAAAGAGAGTCTAGAGCTTTAGAGCGATGGGGAAAGAAGGTATATACTTCTGCAACTCTTTCCGTCAGGGCCCTAAATTGTCAATTTCATATGATACAGTACCAAGAGTGTTTGTTAGATGAACTGAACAAGAAGCTTTCTTCTCCTGAGCCCCTTGACCGTAAATCCCTTCAGGATTTGATACACAACTCACAGCAGGTTAGTAATCATTTCTTAAAGTGTGGATGTCCTTCATGGATGCATCTGCAGTCATAACAAATGGGTTGTCCTGTCGTCAGGCAGCCCTTCGGTCGGCCGGATTCCAAAGTCTGGGTCGGCTTGACTGATGTCGCACTTCACCCGGCGTCATCTCTGCTGGTCTTGGTATAAAGGCATCAGCCGACGCCATTTTCCCCAGTCTTTCTTGCCGCGTGGCGCCCAAAGCAGAAGCTGTTTGCAAGTGCCGGTCGGTCAGATCCAGAGATTCCTACTACCGAATACTACTTCGAAGACTTCTAAAAAGCTAAGTACCCCGTTGGGGACCTTTTCTTGCCTCAGCCGATGTCAGAAAAAGTAAACAATTGATGTTCTTCATCTCACATTGCTGCAGTCCTGACTATTGGGGTAGTCCGCTGTCCCAGTCGGCCCGAATACCAAAGTATAAGGCTGACGTCGGTCAGAGGCGCATTAGACTGACGTCAGTACGTCAGAGTACAAATGCGCATGACCGACGTCATTTCCCCAGTCTTTTTTGCCGCATGGTCCGATGCAGAAGCAGTTTTGCGAGTGCAGGTCGGCGTTCTGAGATTTTCCGAAGTCGGAGTTTCAGACCGAATCCAAGTTGGCTAAGTACCCCGTTGGGGAATATTTTGGTTTTTTCTTGCCTCAGTATTTTACCGGATGTCAGAAAAAGTGAATAACTGTATTTCTTGTGGGAAACGGATACCTCATAGGGATTACCATACCTTGTGTATACCTTGCTTAGGGCCTGAGCACGACGTTGTTGGCTGTCGCTCTTGTGCTAGGTTTAACAAACACACTATTAAGAGAAGATTAGATTGTGCCAGGTTAGTTTTTGGGAAGCGGTGTAATTATAAAATGCCGTCGGATGCTCCGGCCGCTTTCAAAAAGCGCAAGGACAAAACCGCTAAGCCTAGGCTGGAAGAACCGTCCGTACCGGACGTCGGTTCTTTAGAGGGCTCGGTGGAGCCAGAGGTTCAGCCAGAAATCTCTTTAGAATCCCAGGGAGACTTTATTGCTGCACGATGTGATCTCTCAGGAGACGCCAGGCGGAAGGGGCTTCTCAGGTAGCTGTTCTTCCCTCCCTTCCTAAGGTGGTTAGGCCCTCCCCTGCTGTTTCCAAGGCTTCTCCCAGGGGCAGGCCAGGTTTTGTTTCAGGTGTTACCCCTAGTTCTTCAGGGTCTGTACCTAAGAAGCATATGCTTAAGATGGCAGAAGATTTGATTACAATGATTAGAGGTTCTATGCCCCCTCCTGATAAGAGGCCTAGGGTGGAACCTGAGCTTGGAAGTTTTGAGCAGTATTCGGATGCTTCTGAGTCTTGACTGAAGACTTGCAGGAGTATTCTCCTTACTCTGATTCTGATGTAGATGATTCTACTCCTTCTGCTTCTCCTCCTGAGGATTTTTCTTTTCAGAGACTCTTCATTCTATGCGGGAGCATTTTAAATGGGAAGGTCAGGATTTCTCTGATTCCAGGAAAAGGCTTAGAGAATTTTTATTTCTACCTCAGCATAGGCCTTTAGCTATTCCTCCTGTTCTGAATGTGGTGGAAGATGTCTTTGCAGAGGCTTCTCTGAATCCTGATTCTTTGCCTCCTGCTCCAGTTAAACCGGATAGATATTATAGGGTGCCTGAAGCTCATAAGTATCTTTTTAAGAGTCCTAGGGCAGACCCAGAAACTGTTTCTCAGGGGCCTAAAGGTGTTAAAGCTTCTGTTGTTAAAAATCCTGTTCCTCCAGATAAAGAGGCAAGGGCTTTGGATAGATGGGGAAAGAAAGTGTATACTTCTTCCACTTTAGCCATGAGGGCTTTGAATTGCCAGTTTCACATGTTGAAATACCAAAATTATCTCCTTTCACAATTAAAGTCTAAGGTAGATGCTCTGGCGGAAGGTATTGAGTGTAAAGAGTTGCAGGATTTGGTTCATGTTTCTGAACAGGTGGGTAAGCATTCTTTGCAATGTGGTTTTGATGCTGTACAGGCCTCTTCGAGGGTGGCTGCTACGGGTTCTGTTCTTCGCAGGCACGCCTGGCTGAGGGATCAGAATTTGGCTGAGCATGTTAAGACGAGGATTTTAGATGCTCCTTTACAATCTGATGTCTTGTTTGGTTCGCCTGTGGAAGCAGTTCTGAAGAAAATGGAAGACAAGGCTAAGTCTATGCAGACTGTTAAAGATTTTTTGCAGGTTCAGCCTCCGAAGTTTAGTAGAAATTGGCCTACTAAGGGGTGGACATATCCTGCTTATGATTCCCAGTCTAGGGGTAGGTCTAGACGTGGTAGGGGCAGAGCTCAGGGTTCTTTTAGGCCTAGAACAGGGAGTTCACCTGCTCAGTCTTCTGGTGAGGGCAGGGGTCAGTCCTTTCGTAAGCAGACCCAATGACCTGCCTTTTCAGCTGCCAGATTCTTCTCGTCTGGCAGCACCTTTGGGAGGAAGGTTGGCACTTTTCAGAGAAAACTGGAGTTTACTTACCCAAGACAGATGGGTATTTGGATATCATTTACCACGGTTACAGGTTTTATTTCCATACCTTGCCTCCTTTCAAAGGCATACCAGACATTCCTCCTCAACAAAGAAAAGAGGCGCACAAACAAATTTCTCTGTTGCTCCAAATAGGGGCCATTCAACCGGTTCCTGTGCCAGAAAGAGGCCTAGGATTTTATTCACGCCTGTTCCTAGTACCAAAAAAGGGGAACACGTGGAGACCAATTTTGGATTTATCTATCCTCAACACTTATCTGGACATTCCCAAGTTCAAAATGTTGTCGTTACAACAGCTTTTACCTCTGCTGGGCAAAGATCACTGGATGGTAACTTTGGATCTCAAGGAAGCTTACCTTTATGTTCCTATCAGACTGGTTTGCAGGAAGTATCTGCGTTTTCGAGCTGGAAATTTTCATTATCAGTTCTCTGCATTGCCCTTTGGCTTATCTACTGCGCCCAGAGTATTCACAAAAGTTCTGGCTCCAGTGATAGCTTTCTTCAGGCTAAAAGGAATACAAATCTATCCTTATTTGGACGACTGCCTGATTCTGGCTCAAGAAAGGGATGTGCTTCTTCAGCATTTGGAATATGTGATAGCAGTGCTAAGATGCCTAGGGTATTCTGTGAACGAAATAAAGTCCAGTCTAATACCCTCTCAAGACATGTGCTTTCTGGGTGTGAGACTGAATACAGCAACCCAGATGGCCTTTTTAACCCCGGACAAACAAAATAATCTTTCTCTTTACTTCCATCAACTATCTCATCAGTCCGGGCTGACTGCAAGGACAGTCCTTCAAGCCTTAGGGTTCATGGCATCTTGTATTCTGGTGCTTCCCAATGCCAAACTGCATATGAGGAAGCTGCAATGGTATCTCAAAAATTTATGGACACAGCACTGCCAGGATTTGGACACTGTCATTCCAATAATACCTTGCATTCAAAAGGAATTTTTGTGGTGGGCTCAGGAATGTCACCTAAACAAGGGACTCTCTGTGACCCGGCCAGAGGCGAGTCAGATTTTAACGACAGATGCCTCAGACACAGCTTGGGAGCTCATCTGAATGGAAAGTGGATACAAGACAAGTGGCCTGCCAGACTACAGCATCTACATATCAACATGAAGGAGATGTTGGCAGTCCAGTTTGCATTAATGGCCTTCAAGGATTTACTTCTTCCAGGACAGGTGTTGATTCTGACAGACAACACAACTGTCATGTGGTACATCAACAAGCAAGGGGAACACATTCTTATCCTCTATGCAGGCAAGCAATGATTTTGTGGGAGACTGCTCTCAGTTTGCAACTGAATCTTCAAGCAAGGTTTCTGCCAGGAGCACAGAACTCCTTAGCAGATGTGTTAAGCAGGCAAATCATGGATCCCCACGAGTGGAAACTGGATCTTCATGTATTTCAGACATTGACAGTGTCCTGGGGAACTCCAGACATAGATCTGTTCGCTTCTCCACTAAACCACCAGCTGCCAAAGTTTTGCACGAAAAGGTTTCATCACACAGCCTGGAAAGTGGATGCTCTTTCTTTCAGTTGGAAAAATCTTCATGTGTATGCCTTTCCACCTCTGCCTCTCCTCCCAAAGGTACTCCTGAAGGTCAGACAAGACAAGCCAAGGATGATTTTAATAGCTCCAGATTGGCCTCGGCAGCATTGGTACCCATTGCTGAGGAGTCTGGTAAGGAAGCCTCCTTGGCCCTTACCTTTGATTCCACACCTATTGTCTCAGAAGGACGGGCATCTACTCAATGTCAAGCTTCACTCTCTTCATCTAACAGCCTGGCATATTCTGTTTTGAACCATAGCAGGTCTCAGCTCCCTCAACAAGTTTTGAATGTGATTATGGAAGCCAGACGACCTAGTACAAGGAAAGTGTACGCAGGAAAATGGAAGAGATTTTTATTTTGGTGTGCAGCAAAGGATTTGGATGTTTCTGAGCCAAATTTGAGTGTGGCTTTTCAATATCTTACTGAGTTATTGGACAAAGGTTTGTCTTTCTCTTCCATTAAGATTCATGCTGCAGCAATTTCAGCTCACTATGATTGTGACCCACCATTGTTTTCTCATCCTTTGTTCAAGCAATTTCTTAGAGGGGCAAAGAATATAAGACCCCCATGAGCTCCTACTCCTGCTTGGGACCTCAATTTTGTGTTGGAGAAACTCACTCTACAACCTTTTGAGCCTGCAGCTACTGCTGAATTGAAATATTTGTCATGGAAGACTGCATTTTGTTGGCCATTACCTCTGCAAGAAGGGTGTCTGAATTGCAGGCCCTTATGGCAGTTGAGCCTTTCTTGATTTTCCATAAGGATAGGGTATCTTTACGTACTAATCCTTCCTTTATGCCTAAAGTGGTTTCTAGTGTGGCTTTAAACCAGACTATTCATTTGCCTACTTTTTATGCAGATCCCCAAAATAAGGGGAAAAGATTTTGCATACTTTAGATGTACACAGGCAGTTGCGTTATTATTTAAGCAGGACTAAGGATTTCAGGCAGTCTCAGCAGTTGTTTGTTTCTTTTGCTTTGTGTTCTCAGGGCAAGCCTGTGTCAAAACAAACTATTTCTAAGTGGATTGGGTTTTGCATTGCTTTCTGTTACTCCCATCATGGCAAAGATATTCCAGCTGGGATTAGACCTCATTCCACTAGGGCTACTGCCACTTCTACAGCATTTCTAAGGGGGGTGGCAACTAAGGATATTTTAGAGGCAGCTACTTGGAGTTCAGTGCATACATTCTCTAAGCATTACCACCTTCCTCTCTACTCTAAATCTAGGGCTGGTTTTGCCACTGCTATTTTACAGGGCATGTTGTCAGCTCCTGCTTCTTTGTGATTTGCCATCCTCCCTTTCCTCTGCTTTGGGATTCTACCCAATAGTCAGGACTGCAGCAATGTGAGATGAAGAACATAGTACAGTTTTGTACCTACCATAAATGTAGATGTTCAAGATCCACATTGCTGCAGTCCAATTTTCCCTCCTTCCCCTCTGTGTTTAGGGGTGGTTGTGTGGGTGGGATTGTTGTACCTTTCTTACTTTGTATATATTGTATATATATTTGGTACAGGGGTGTTTGGTGTGTTGTTGGTTTTTGGTTTGGCCTTATCTTTTAGGGTCTTCTGACATCTGGGGCAAGAAAGACTGAGGAAATGGCGCCGGTCATGCGCATTTGTACTCTGACGTACTGACGTCAGTCTAATGCGCCTCTGACCGACGTCAGCCTTATACTTTGGTATTCGGGCCGACTGGGACAGCGGACTACCCCAATAGTCAGGACTGCAGCAATGTGGATCTTCGAACATCTACATTTATGGTAGGTACAAAACTGTACTTTTAACTTGTGGGAAACAAATACCTCATAAAGATTTCCACTCTTACTGCCTACCTTGTTTAGGCCCAGACCACGACGTAGCTGCCTGTTCAGCCTGTGCTTCCTTCAACCGACGAACGCTTAGGCGTCGGTCGGAGTTTGCTGAACAGTTTTTCGGCTCCGATTTTGCGTACATTATGCCGTCGGATCATCCGACTACCCAAATAATTAAAAAACGCAAAGAAAAAGACCGACACTCGCGGTCCGCGGTTTCGGCCGAAACCACGGATAAGCAAACCGCGAGTGTCTCGGTTTCGGCCGAAACCGAGAAAACCGGTCAATCCTCAGCCGAAACCATGACTACTACCGAGGCTCCTGCTACTTCAGTTGAATTGGCCTCTGAAATTTTGCCTACTACTGTGGCTTCTAGTGATTTATCTGACACCATCCCTTTGGATGTTTCTACCCCAGCACGTGGTGCTGCTAGGCCTCCTGCAGCCATGTCTATCAAGGCCTTTGCCAGGGCCAAGGCAGCCAAAACTGTTAAAACAGTTCCTGCTAAGGCCCCCTCTCACAGACACCCTTCTAGCTCTCAAATGCTTACTCTGGCAGAGGATTTGATTTCCTTAATTAGGGGATCCCAATCACACCCAGACAGGGCCTCTCAGCCTCCAGAAAAGAGACCTAGAACAGAGCCACCCCAGCAGGAGGGCTCTGATGATTCTTCGGAGGACTCAGACACTACAGAACAGCCAGAGGCTCCTTTGTCCACTTATGAAGACTCCGATGTTGATGATTCCATTCCATCTGTCTCTCCACCAGAGGAATTCTCCTTTGGGGAAACCTTACATGCCATGAGAGAGAAATTCCAATGGCAAGGACAAGATTTCTCAGACTCAAGAAAAAGGCTTAGAACCTTTCTGCACCTACCACAACACAGGCCCTTAGCTATACCTCCAGTTTTGCCTGTTGTGGATGATGCATTTAATGATGTTTGCACTGCACCTGATTCCTTACCCCCAGCCCCTGCCAAACCAGACAGATTTTACAGGGTACCTAACACTCATCACCACCTTTACAAGGCCCCACTTGCAGACCCTGAGACTATTTCCCAGGGGCCTAAGGCAGTAGCTCTACCTCTACAAAAAAAACCCTCCCTTCTGAAAGGGAAGCCAGGTCATTAGACAGATGGGGCAAAAAAGTTTACACCTCTGCCACTCTCTCAGCTAGAGCTTTAAACTGTCAGTTTCACATGATCCAATACCAAGAGTTTATGCTTGATCAGTTGTCTAAGAAACTTTCCTCTGAAGAATCCTTAGATAAGAAATATGTTTTAGAAATGGTGAATAACATACAGCAGGTTAGTAACCATTCCTTGAAATGTGGCTATGATGCACTGGAGGCTTCATTTAGATCAGCCATGACTGGCACAGTGATAAGAAGGCATGCATGGTTGAAAGAGCAGGTCCTGCCGGATCATGTAAAAGCAAAGCTGTTAGATGCTCCTATGGATAAGGACAATCTATTTGGTACCTCTGCTCAACAGGTAATGAAGAAAATGGAAGAGAAGGCAAAATCTGTACAAACAGTTAAGGATTTCTTACAGGTTCAGCCTCCTCGGTTTAGCAGAAACTGGCCTGCCAAAAATTGGTCCTTTCCAGACTCCTCAAAGACCCAAAGAGGCAGGTATAGATGCTCTAGAGGCAGAAACCAATCCAGAGGAAGTGCCTACAGAGGACGACAGTGGCAAGGTAATAACCAGCGAGGCACTGACACAACCACTGCCACTGCAACAGGACAATCACAGTGACTTGGCTCTGACACCGCCTACCAGAGAGCAAATAGCAGCACCTTTAGGCGGAAAGTTAGCCTTATTTTCACGAAATTGGCACTATATCACAAAAGACAAGTGGATTTTAAAAACCATAGACCAAGGCTACAGGTTCCACTTCCACACCTTACCAGTAAACAGAGGAATGCCAAACTTACCTCCAACTCAAAAAACAGAAGCTCTAAACCAGGTAACTCAGCTAACCAACATGAGAGCTGTGGAGAGAGTACCAGTAAATCAACAGGGCAAAGGATTTTACTCCAGACTCTTTCTAGTCCCAAGAAAAGAAAAAACTTGGAGACCCATTCTCGATCTGTCTGTCTTAAACACATACATCATCGTTCCAAAATTCAAAATGCTGACCTTACAGCAACTTCTTCCCATGCTGGGCAAGGAGTGTTGGCTGGTGACTCTAGATCTCAAGGAGGCATACCTGCACGTCCCCATTCGACCAATTTGCAGAAGATACCTCAGATTCCTTGCAGGATCAGAGCATTATCAATTCTCAGCATTGCCCTTTGGCTTATCTACTGCGCCCAGAGTATTCACAAAATGCCTGGCATCAGTAATTGCTCATTGCAGGCTACAGGGAATCCAAATCTATCCATACCTGGACGATTGCCTGCTACAAGCGGACAACAAAGACAAGCTGACAACAGATTTACAAAGGGTCATTTACTTGTTACAAGCCCTGGGATACACAGTCAATTTAAAAAAGTCAAGGCTGATCCCATCCCAGACAAGAACATTCCTGGGTGCAGAATTGGATACAGTAAAACAAATGGCATTCCTGACTGCAGAAAAACAAGAACAACTTCCTCATTACTTCTTGGCATTAACAAAGCAGAACAAACTAACAGCAAGAAAAATACTGCAGGCCTTGGGATTCATGGCATCATGCATAATCCTGATTCCTCATGCCAGACTGCATATGAGAAAGCTACAGTGGTACCTAAAAAACTTATGGTCTCAACACAGACACAGCCTAGAAACCGAAATACCACTAATCCCATGCCTGAAACAAGAATTCCTATGGTGGGCCCAAGCATGCCAGGCAAACCTAGGCTTGCCCTTCCACAAAGGTCAAGCGAACCAGACCATCACAACGACGCCTCAGACCTAGGTTGGGGGGCACACATGTTGGACAAATGCATACAAGGATTGTGGACTCCAGACCAGCTGCACCTGCACATAAACCCAAAGGAAATGCTGGCAGTACAACTAGCAATCCAGAAATTCAAGCCTTTCCTCAAAGAAGGCCATTTATTGATAAGGACAGACAACACCACAGTCATGTGGTACATCAACAAGCAAGGGGGCACTCATTCTTACCCCCTATGCAGAATGACTCTGGACCTTTGGAACATGGCTCTGAACTACAACATCCAGTTACAGGCAACCTTTGTGCCAGGAAAAGAAAATACACTAGCAGATATGTTAAGCAGAACCACCTCGGATGCTCACGAATGGATGCTGCACCCGGACATCTTCAAGGCCATCACAAGAAAATGGGGAATGCCACAAATAGACCTGTTCGCATCCCCACTCAACCACCAGCTCAGGAAATTCTGCACAAGGACGTGTCACCCTCTTGCATGGAAGGTGGACTCCCTTTCCTTCAGTTGGAAAGGCCTGACAGCTTATGCCTTCCCACCTCTTCCTTTGATGCACAAGGTACTGCTGAAAATCAAAGCGGAACAACCAAGGATAATTCTGATAGCTCCAAATTGGCCAAGACAACACTGGTATCCCTTACTGAGGAGCATGTCTCAGGGGGGAATGTGGCCAATACCCTTGATGCCTTTGATGTTAACTCAGAACAAATACAACATCCTGCATCCAAACCTAAAAACCTTACAACTGACTGCCTGGAACATCACTTAAGAGCAACTTACCCAGACTTATCCCAAAGGGTTAAAGACATTATACTTGAAGCCCGCAGACCTTCAACAAGAAGGAACTATGCAGGAAAATGGAAAAGGTTGGCCACTTGGAGTGCTGAAAGAGGAAAAGATGTGTCAAACATAGACATTGCTAACATCCTGGAGTACTTGGCAGCGCTTCTACACACAGGTCTGTCCTATTCCTCCAACAAGATACATGCATCAGCTATTTCTGCAGAATACAGCTTTGATCCACCTGTCTACTCACACCCTCTACTCAGGCAATTCCTCAGAGGAATCAAGAATGTAAAACCTCCTAGGAAACCACCACTGCCAGCATGGGACTTAAATTTTGTACTAGAAAAATTGACACTCCCACCATTTGAACCAGCAGGAACAGCGGATCTTCAACACCTATCATGGAAAACTGATTTCCTTCTGGCAATTACTTCAGCAAGAAGGGTTTCAGAACTCCAGGCCTTAATGGCAGTACAACCCTTCCTGATCTTCCATCAAGATAGAGTCTCCATGAGAACTAATCCTACATTTATGCCAAAGGTGGTATCCAGAGTGTCCTTAAACCAGGCAATCCACCTACCTACCTTCTTTCCCAACCCACAGAACAGGGGAAAGGCTACTGCATACTTTGGATGTACATAGACAGTTACGCTACTACCTGGACAGAACCAAGGTAACAGAAAAACTGACCAGCTGTTAGTGGCCTATGCACCAGGAAGGGAAGGAAAAGCAATTTCCAAACAAACAATCTCCAAATGGATAGGAAATTGCATAAGATTCTGTTACTCCTACCATGGAAAACCAATGCCACAGAACATAAGACCTCATTCAACAAGAGCTACAGCCACTACCACAGCGTTCTTACGAGTGGCAACCAAGGACATTATTGAGGCGGCTACTTGGACCTCCGTGCATACATTTGCCAAGCATTACAATTTACCTCTATATTCTAGATCCCGAGCAGGGTTTGCCACTGCTGTACTGCAAGGGATCCTAACTACACCATAATTTTTTCTTTTTCTTCCTCCACCCCTAGTTTAGCTATGGTATTCTACCCATTTGTTATGACTGCAGATGCATCCATGAAGGACATAGTACAGTTTTGTACCTACCATAAATGTAGATGTCCGAACTGGATAGCATCTGCAGTCAGGATTACGCGCCCTCCTTCCCCTCTGTGGTACTCCTAGGGTATTTACACTCCTAATAGCTAGCTGGGGGGGAGTCTCTTATGGTGTATTTGTTTGTATATATGTACATACATGCTTATTTTTTGTATTTGCCTTCTACCTTGTCTGCATACATTGGCATTTATCCAAATTTTAGCCTTCCAAGAGGGCAACTGGCATCTGGGGCAAGAAACACTGAGGAAAATGGCGTCGGCTGATGCCTTTATACCCGAAGACCAGCAGAGATGACGTCGGGTGAAGTGCGACATCAGCGCCGACCCAGACTTTGGAATCCGGCCGACCGAAGGGCTGCCTGACGACAGGACAACCCATTTGTTATGACTGCAGATGCTATCCAGTTCGGACATCTACATTTATGGTAGGTACAAAACTGTACTTTATGATGCATTGGAGGCTTCATTTAGGTCAGCTATGACTGGGGCAGTTATTCGTAGGCATGCCTGGCTGAAGGAACAATCTTTGCCAGACCATGTTAAAGCTAAACTCCTGGATGCTCCAATGGAGAAACAAAATTTATTTGGCACCTCTGCTCAGGAGGTCTTAAAAAAGTATGAAGAAAAGGCAAAATCTGTGCAAACAGTTAAGGATTTCCTACAAGTACAACCACCGAGATTTAGCAGAAACTGGCCTACTAAGAATTGGTCCTTTCCAGACTCGGACAGAGCCCAGAGAGGCAGGAACAGGCGCCCAGAGGCAGAGGCCAATCTAGGGGCTCTTACAGAGGCCGTCAGTGGCAACCTGCCAACCAGAGAGGTAGTGCAACAGCAGCAACAACAACTACTACACCAGGACAGGCTCAATGACTTTACTCTGCTTCCGCCCACCAGGGCTCAACTGGAAGCACCCTTGGGCGGAAAGCTTGCTTTATTCTCAGAAAATTGGCATTATATTACGAGGGACACATGGACACTGCAAATAATAGACAAAGGATACAGGTTCCACTTCCACACTTTGCCAAAAAGAAACGGAATTCCAAACCTACCACCAAATCAGAGGGCAGAGGCTTTAAAGCAGATCAACAACTTGCTTCAAATGAAAGCCATAAAAAAAGTACCACTTTCAGAACAAGGCCAAGGATTTTACTCCAGACTATTCCTTGTACCAAGAAAAGAAAATCAGTGGAGGCCCATTCTCGACCTGTCCGCACTGAACACCTATCTCATTGTGCCAGAATTCAAGATGCTTACCCTACAGCAACTTCTTCCCATGTTGGGCAAGGAGTCTTGGCTGGTGACTCTAGATCTCAAGGAGGCATACCTGCACGTCCCTATTCGACCAAACTGCAGAAGACACCTCAGATTTCTTGCAGGATCAGAGTATTATCAATTCTCAGCATTGCCCTTTGGCTTATCTACTGCGCCCAGAGTATTCACGAAATGCCTGGCATCAGTAATTGCACACTGCAGACTTCAGGGGATTCAAATCTACCCTTATCTGGACGACTGCCTTATACAAGCGGACAACAAGGTAAATTTGATAAAGGACTTGACCTATGCCATCCGCCTACTACAGGCATTGGGATACACAGTCAACATCCAAAAATCAAGACTGGTTCCATCCCAAAGGATAACCTTTCTGGGTGCGGATCTAGACACAACCACCCAAATGGCCTTTCTCACAGAAGAAAAACAAAAACAACTTCCAGATTACTTCATGAATCTGACAAGACAAGCTCAGCTTACTGCAAGGAAAGTCCTGCAGGCCCTGTGTTACATGGCATCCTGCATAATTCTGATACCACAGGCCAGGCTGCATATGAGAAAATTACAATGGTATTTCAGGAGTTTATGGTCTCAACACAGTCACAGTTTGGAAACTTTGATACCAATCATTCCTTGCCTTCAAAAGGAATTCCTGTGGTGGGCTCAGGCCTGCCAGTCCAACAGAGGGTTGCCTTTCAACAAACCAAAAACAAAACAAACCATCACCACGGACGCTTCAGACCGAGGATGGGGAGCACACATGGAGGACAAATGTATCCAAGGCCTATGGTCTCAAAGACAGCTACACATGCACATAAACCAAAAGGAAATGCTGGCAGTGATGCATGCAATCGAGGCTTTCAAACCCTTCCTCCATCAAGGCCACCTGTTAATAAGGACAGACAACACCACGGTCATGTGGTACATAAAGAAGCAGGGAGGCACGCACTCCTACCCTCTATGCCGGCTGGCTATGAATCTATGGGAGCTATGCCTGAAACTCAATATCCAACTGCAGTCCCAGTTCGTGCCAGGAAAGGAAAATACACTGGCAGACAGCTTAAGCAGAACTACCATGGATGCACACGAATGGATGCTACACCCAGACATCTTCCAACTCATAACAAAGGCATGGGGAACGCCGGAGATGGATCTATTCGCATCCCCCCTCAACCATCAACTGAAGACATTCTGCTCAAGGACATACCACCCACAAGCATGGAGGGTGGACTCTCTCTCTTTCAGCTGGAAAGCTCTAAAAGTATATGCCTTCCCACCTCTCCCTTTAATGTACAAGGTTCTGCTGAAGATCAGGGAGGAACAGCCAAGAGTGATTCTGATAGCTCCAGACTGGCCAAGGCAACACTGGTATCCACTATTGAGGAGCATGTCACAGGCAAAACCATGGCCTCTCCCCCTATGGCCTCTTCTGATGCAGAACAATTTCAAGATCATGCATCCCAACTTAAAAACATTGCAGCTAACAGCCTGGAAAATCCCTTAGATCCAAAACAAAATGTTTTATCACAGACAGTGAAGGACATTATCATGGAAGCTCGCTGGCCTTCCACAAGGAAGACATACTCAGCTAAATGGAAAAGATTTCTCATCTGGAACACATCAAAAGGCTTAGATGTGACAGTGGCAAGCATGACACATATTCTGGAATACTTAGCAGAACTGTTCCACAATGGCCTTTCCTATTCTTCCATTAAGATTCATGCCTCAGCAATTTCAGCAGAATACAATTTGGATCCACCTATCTTCTCACACCCTCTCCTCAAGCAATTTCTGAGAGGGATCAAAAATATCAAACCTCCAAGAAAACCCCCTTTACCTGCTTGGGATCTCAACTTTGTCTTGGAGAAACTAACACTTCCTCCCTTTGAACCAGCAGCATCAGCGGATCTCCAGTTTCTGTCTTGGAAAACTGCATTCCTTCTGGCAATAACTTCAGCAAGAAGAGTATCTGAGTTACAAGCATTAATGGCAGTACAGCCATTTCTTATCTTCCATCAGGACAGAGTTACACTAAGAACTAATCCTACTTTTATGCCAAAGGTGGTATCTAGGGTATCCTTGAACCAAGCTATTCACTTGCCTACGTTCTTCCCTTGCCTTACAAACACAAGGTGCAGGGTTTGAGTCTCACAAGGGATAATTGGCTAGGCTTACAATGGCTCACAAGAGCAATTAGCCTAGTACTAACCTGTGAACCTATGTTTAGAGAGATACTCTTTCAGGGTCTGTTTAAATGTTAGTGTGTTACTGATGGTAATAATATGCTGTGGAAGAGAGTTCCATTGTTTGGCAATGGCATGGGCGATGCCATAGGCATTTGTGTTTAGGGTTGGGAGGTGGCCTAATGGTTAAGGTGTTTGCCTTACAAACACAAGGTGCAGTGTTTGAGTCTTACAAAGGATAATTGGCTGAGCTTAAAATGGCTCGCAAGAGCAGTTAGCTTAGTACTAATCTATGAATCTATAAATCCACAGAATAGAGGGGAAAAACTTCTGCACACCCTGGATATACACAGACAACTACGCTACTACTTGGACAGAACTAAAAGTAGCAGAAAAACTGACCAACTATTGGTAGCATATGCGGCTGGGGTGCAAGGAAAAGCAATTTCCAAACAGACAATTTCAAAATGGATAGGAAATTGCATTCGATTTTGTTACTCCTTTCATGGAAAGTCAGTTCCTGCAAACATCAGGCCTCATTCCACAAGGGCCACGGCCACCACTACAGCCTTCCTATGAGGGGTGGCTACCAAGGACATTTTTGAAGCTGCTACTTGGAGCTCCGTGCATACATTTACCAAACATTACAATCTACCTTTATACTCCAGATCCAGAGCAGGCTTTGCTACTGCAGTCCTGCAGGGGATCTTAACTACACCATCCTTTTCTTAGTGCCTCCTCCCCCAGATTAGCTATGGTATTCTACCCATATGTTATGTCTGCAGATGCATCCTTGAAGGACATAGTACAGTTTTGTACCTACCATAAATGTAGATGTCCGATAGGTATGCATCTGCAGTCAGGTTTACCCTCCCTCCTACTCCTCTGTGGTATTCTTAGGGTGTTTACCCCTCTTTTAGCTAGCTGGGGGAATCTATTATGGTGTATTTGTTTGTATATACTTGTATATATATATATAATTTTGCAAATGTTTGGAATTATATTGCATTTCTCCAAATTTAGCCTTCCTAGAGGGCACCTGGCATCTGGGGCAAGAAAAACTGAGGAAAATGACGTCGGCTGATGCTTTTATACCCCAGATGCTCTGACGTCGGGGAAGGTGCGACATCAGCCGAGGCCAGACCCAGACTTTGTAATCCGGCCGACCGAAGGGCTGCCTGAGGCAGGACAACCCATATGTTATGACTGCAGATGCATACCTATCGGACATCTACATTTATGGTAGGTACAAAACTGTACTTTCCTTCTGTTTCTTCAAGGCTGACCACCAGCCAGACTCCAGTTAGGCCTGCAAAGAAAAAAACAAAAAATAAAGCATGTCGCTTCAACCTCTGACGCCTTGCCAAACTGGAAGGTCTTCAGTCAGAGTCTCTACAACGCCTTCCTAGCCCTTAGGTCTATGCCTGATCTCCCTTATGTTGCTCCACCTCTTCTTAGTCCCAGGCCTATTCAACCAGAGAGTACTCTTAGTAATCCTGCAGAAGAGGAAACGTCTGACTCCTCAGAGGACTCCTTGTCCTACTCTTCACAAATATCTTCCCCTCTGAGTTATGGATCCCCAGAAGAAACTTCTGCTGAACTTGACTCCCCTGTGGCAGACCTTACCTTTGGAGACGCTGTTAATCTTGTTAGGGAACATTTTAAATGGATTGCTCAGGCATGTCTGAGTAACAGAAAAGATTCTATGACTTGATCTAGATGAAATTTCCTAACCCGGCCCCTATTCCTCCTGTCCAGCCTGCCTTCCTGGACGCTTTTGCAGCAGCATGTATAAACCCTGATTTCCAGCCACCTGCCCCTAGAAGGGCAGACCGGTTGTACAGAGTACCTTATGCAGACAAATTTCTTTTTAAATGCCCACTAGCTGGCCCAGCAACCATTTCTATTGCCACTGATAGGGCTACCAAACTTCTCCCTACTACCACTGTCCTGCCTGCAGATAACGACAGCAAGGCCATGGAGAGGTGGGGGAAGAAGATATACACTTAAGCTACTCTAGCCTTTAGGACTGCAAATTACCAGTCACACACGGCCAAATACTCCTTGGCCTTACTGGACAAAACTTATAAGGAACTTAATGAGATCCCTGACTGCTCTGCAAAGGCATCCTTGAAACTTAATGAGATCTCTGACTGCTCTGCAAAGGCATCCCTGTCTTCCTTGCTTGGGCTCATCTCCCAAGTCAATAAGCATTCCCTAAGGTGTGCATACGATGTAGCAGAGGCCTCTGTCAGGTCAGCTGCATCTGCCTCGGTATAGAGGAGATGCTGTTAGTTGCGTCTTCACCCCCTACCAGATGCCTTTAAGGCCCAAACTCTTGGATGCTCCTTTTGGATCACACTGCCCTTTTTGGCTCCAAGGTAGCTGATCTTTTTAAGTCACTTCAGCAAAAAGGGAAAGAGCGCCAGGATGTAAAAGCATTTTCTTGTCTCTCCAATCCCAAAATTTCAAAGAAACTACCCAGCCAAGAACTGTTTATTAGGAAGTCTTCTAGGCCCTCCATATCTAGAAGACCACCCAGGAGCCAGACTACTCAGCCTCGGACACCTCAAGCCTCTGCCCAGAGAACTCCCTTTCCAGAAAGGGCAGGCAGCATTTGACTTCCTGTCTCCTTTTCTACTCCATCCTCCCATCTCTCTCTCTCTAATTGCCTCCCTGCATGGGCCCTAGTGACATCCAACAAATGGGTTTTGTCTATCCTGAAGGAGGGTTACTTCATGTCTTGTATGTCCCTCCCCCCAAAACTTCCTGTACTACTACCTCCCCCCTCTCACCGGTCCCTCCTCCCCGAGGTTCTAAACAACCTGCTGCTCCAAGGCACCATAGAACCCCCCCCCCCCTTGCTCGAGGGCGAGGCTTTTACTCCAGAATTTTTCTGGTGCTCAGGAAGGAGGGACCTTAGAGACCCATCCTAAACCTTTCCTGCCTCCACCTATTCCTGAAGGTTCCCTCCTTCAGGATGATAACACTTCCTATTCTCTTTCCCCTCATCCTTCCCTAAGCTTTCATGGTGACCCTTGACATCAAAGAAGCCTATCTACATATTCCAGTAAAACCGTCCTACAGACAATTCCTCAGATTCAAAGCAGGCTCCTTGCATGTTCAGTTTTGTGCCTTGCCCTCTGGACTCTCTACTGCTTCAAGGGTATTTACAAAATGCTTTGCCTCAGTCATTGCTTATTGCAGAACAAGAGGTATGCAAATTTTCCCATACCTAGACGATCTGCTCATTCAAGCAGCAGACAGACAAATCCTCCTAGTCCACAGAGAGGACCTCCTGCTCTTGCTACAGTCCCTAGGGTTCCTCATAAACTTCCCCAAATCTATTATAAATTTTACACAAGTCATTGTCTTCCTAGGATGCAGAATCAGAATAGACCTCAGGATGGTCTTCCTACCTCAGGAAAAAGTGCTTTCCCTTACCCAACGCCTTCAGTCTACCCTCCTTTCACCTGCCCTGACTGCGAGAGAATTCCTCAAACTTCTCAGCCACATGGCTGCCAAAATTCCCATGCTGCCACTGGCAAGATTACACATGAGAAAGATGCAGTGGTATCTTCGCTCAGTATGGACCCAGCACTCCCACCCTAGAGTTGAGAATCCCACTTCTACCCTGCCTGCACCAAGAGCTAAAGTGATGGATGGCCCAGGTGACCCTAAACCCAGGTCTTCCCCTATAGTTGCTCCCCCTTCTCAGATCATGCACACATACATGTCAGATCTGGGCTGGGAAGCAATGTTAGATGCAAGAGAAGTGCAAGGTTTGTGGAAAGACAAACACAAACAATAGCATATCAACATCAAAGAAATGTCAGCCATACTTCTGGCCCTGCAGGCCTTTCTACCTTCCCTCAGACAAGGCATTCTGACGATCTTCACAGACAACACCACAGTGATGTGGTACCTGAACAAGCAAGGAGAGACCAAGTCCTACGTCCTCTGCAAACTAGCCCTACAGTTATGTGAACTAGCTGTCTCCCAGGGGATCCCCCTACAGGCAGCCTATTTCCTGTTCCAACAAAATTGCCTGGCAGACTCCTTAAGCAGAACCTCCTCAGACAGTCACAAGTGGATGCTGTCATTGGAGGTATTCCTAGAGCTGATCCACAGGTGGGGTATTCCACAAATAGACCTGTTTGCTTCCTCCACAGACAGCCAATTTCAGAGCTATTGCTCTAGAACTTATGACCGGAAGGCTCTTCAAACAGATGCCTTCTTAATGTCCTGGAAGGGGAAATTCCTGTATGCCTTTCTCCCCTTCCCTCTGATACAGATAGTTCTACTGAAAATTCAGCAGGACTCACCAGAAATCTTGTTGGTGACCCCCTTTGGGATACAGCAGTACTGGTTCCCCTACTTTTTCATCTATCCCAAGGGCAATCACCACAAGTTACCCCCCTCAGTAGATCTAGTCACACAACACTAGAGGACACAGATCCATCCACGGTGGAGATCCCTGCACCTCTCCCTGTGGCTGATAGGATTCTGATTCCATTCAGACACCTATACAATGAGGACGTGCTCTCAGTCCTACAGGAGGCCAGGAAACCAAATACTGGGAGATCTAGTCTCTCTAAATAGAGAAGGTTTTCTGCCTGGTGTCAGAAAAGACAGATGGAGCCGCTGGACAATGACCTGCCTCCAATTCTGTCGTACCTGTTTGAACTGCTAAAGACAGGCTCGTCTTACTTATCCTTAAAAGTACACCTGTCTGCCATTTCTGCTTGCATGCATATGGAGCCCCCACCTGCTTCCAGGCTTCCAGCCAAGCTATTCCTAAAAGGTGTTTTACAGTTAAGACCCCCTAGAAAACCAACTCCTCCTCCCCCCTGGGATCTTAATTATGTGCTGGAATGGGCAACGTCAGAACCCATTCCACTAGGGCCATAGCTTCCTTTGGAGCCTTCTTTAATGGTCTAGATATTAACTCCATTCTGGAAGCTGCTACTTGGTCATCTGTACACACCTTCACCAGACACTACAAGCTGGACCACATCTCCAGGACCAGAGCAGGATTTGCCAGGGCTATCCTGCATGGGTTCCTGGAATTCTCATCCAGACCACCACCCAGCCAGCAGTGAGCTTTTGTACTCCCCCACTAGTGAATACTGCAACATTGGAGCAGAAGGACATAGGAAAGTTGTGTAAAATCTTACCATAACCATAGATGTCCTTCTCTTCCATGTTACAGTATTCTTTCTGTCCCTCCATCCCCCTATTCTCCTTGCACTTGCTCTCCTCTGCTCCTACGCAGGCTGTGCTGTCAGGACTGGCTCTGTCTGGGGCTTCTTGGTTCTGAGGACTGGTACGCGCAGACATCACTTTTATGGCCCATGTAGCAGCCTACACGTCAGATGTCTGACGCACCAATAGGGACTGGAAAAGCTTTGGAAACCTAGCCGACAAGGTGATGAGAAGAAGGGTAAACCTACTAGTGAATACTGCAACATGGAAGAGAAGGACATCTATGGCTATGGTAAAATTTTACACAACTTTCCCTTTCTGGGATTTGTGGTAGGGCCACCCTTGTTAAAGGGGCATCGTGACAGGACTTCATGATTCAGGGAATCTGGTGTTAAACAACTACAGGTGGGGTTCCACCAA
The DNA here is from genome assembly GCF_019279795.1 of Protopterus annectens. Taxonomy (NCBI): domain Eukaryota; kingdom Metazoa; phylum Chordata; order Ceratodontiformes; family Protopteridae; genus Protopterus; species Protopterus annectens. The sequence continues at coordinate 127,147,726 of NC_056748.1, read as the reverse complement.
GGTATGTCAAACAACTTCAGGAGGGGTTCCACCAAGGTATGTTAAACTAGAGGTGGGGTTCAACCAGGTATGTTAACTTCAGGAGGGGGTTTCACCAGGATATGTTAAACAACTTCTGGATCCATGAAAGGAGTAGTTTTGGTTTTAGTGAGCACAGTTAGGATGTGTTCCTTTATAATTTTTAGAGATGCAAAAGATTTTCAGAGTTTCAGTTATTGTTTCCAGAGTAAAGATCACACTCAATTAATCAGTTAGTGTGTTGGCCATGTCTTTCTTGCCAGAGAGGGTGGTGCCATTTTGAATTAGTTCAGTATACTGGTGAGTGTTGATTCTTAATTTCCTAATGTAGTTAAAGAAAGATTTAATTATCCTTTGCTTCTGACGCTAGTTTCATTTCTTGTTTGGCTTTAATCTTTCTGATGGTAACTTTCAGATGTTATGTAGTCCAATCTCACCTACATTCTTACCCGTGGGTTCGGAGCCGAATGTCTGCTCCGACTCGGCTGAAACTTTTCTAGCTCAAAGTCTTTCTTTTGGCTGGGCTAAGATGATATCCCATGCTGCACTGCTCTATATCCCCAGATCTCGTTTGCCGCTCGTGTAGCTCGGACGTGGTCTCGCTCTTGGCTGTGGCTAAGTACCCTTTTTTCTTCATTATTACAGAATTGGTTGCAAACAAAAAGCTATTTTAATAGCTATTGTGTGTTCTGGTCTTGTATGGTGAAAAAGTTTTGTGTTTGATCGTTTTTTTCTGTGGTATCCCACTAGCTTTTCCAACGGACTAGGCCCTTTTCAGTTAGAGGACCTAGTCTGTCCCTTGCTTCCTTGTGTTATATATTTTTTACAGGTCTAAAACCGTTTAAATTAAAGGTTTTAGTCTTCCCCTCCTGTGTTGTGCCTAAGGATCGTTTTAGTTAGAGATTTTGAGGTTCTCGTTTGTGGTAGTGTTTTTCCCGCCTTGTGCCTGTTTTACCATTGGTAATGTTGTCAGTTATTGTTGTCTTTGGTGCTTTGTTGTAGCTAACTATGTCCAAAGATTCTAAGGAGCACAAGCCCTCAGGCCCGAGCGGACGTTTCATTACTTGGATTAATTGTTTTGGCTTTTTCGATGCGCCTGGGGGCATGATGGAAGAGGTACACCAACAGGTTGAATTGCCGTACACAGTACGTACTAACCAGGAAGTCATCGAGATGTCACGTCCTGTTTTGGACCGTTTGGCGGCTTGTATGCGATCAGATGTGAACCCGTTGGCTACATTTACAGACTCCGAGGATGTACCCGAGATGTTGGATGGCCGGTTATATGATAGAGAAGCTCTACGTACAGCAATAGAGAAATTGGAAACTGATTTGATTAAGTTGAAGCGTATGCAGACTCAGAGACAGCACTTTGAGATCTGCATACAGCGTCGCCATATTCCAAGAGGACTGAGAGTCCTCAAAATGCCAACCACCGCTACACTCTACCCGGAACTGTTATACGAGTGGCAACAGCTCAACATAGAGGTAAGCCTCAATTATATGAGGTTATTGAATCGTTTTTTCAGTCCACTTGAAGAAGCGTTGAGGCAGGATGTTTGTCAACAGCGTATTAACATCTATGCTGGCTATCCTGCCTCCGCAGTAGATACTGCTTGTAATCTTCTATTAGACAATGTTATACAGTTTGAGAGACGACTGTTAAATCAAAAGAGAACCAAGTTGCAGAGGGACAGCAACGATTTTAAACTGGGTCACATTTTCACTTGGCCCAGGGGTGGTGCTGCTCCGAATGGACATTCAACTTCCACAGTTTCTATGAATGATTTGCATGGACAAAATGCTATAGAGACTCCTGTAACTGTGAATGATACGGATCCAGTTGTAGAATCTAGCAATTACTCTAATGATAGGGATGCTCACACTGTTACTACTGCTGTAGCTTCATCTGTTAATGAAGCTACCACATCCACTGTTACTAATAATGTTGATAAACAGCCGCCCCACCTTGATCCGGTGGTTCGCAGGAAAGTTACATCACATCCTGTAGTTTTAGATGAGAGGGGTGTCATAGTTAATGCCAGCAATACAGTTGATAGATCACATTTGAATCTAGGACAGGTGTTTGATAACAAACACCCTTTCCCCATCAAAACTTTTACAACAGAAGGGAGAATACGCTCCATCAGCAGGGGGCGTCAGAAACGCAAATTGTCAGGAGAGAGACAGTCCAATCGGACTATCAAGAAGATGTGGGAACGGGGACAGTTGACATAGTCTTTAATCTATCAGATTATAACTTGAATTTGTTTGAGTTACAAGTCCTTTCCAAAGGATTAACATTTATTCCAACCACATATAGTAGGTATGAGGAAACTCTGAGAGACTTCAAGCTTTTTATAAGGAATTTGTCCCTGAGGATTGAGTTTAATGGACCTCCCTCCACACTGATTAGCTCTTATAAGAAACCAAGCACGTATATGCCACAATTACACCCACTTGTTGCTGCTTATAGTAAACTTGCTGAGGATGATCTTTATAGGATGAGGGACCGATATGGTCCTAGAAATAAGACTAGATTTAATCTTAATTTCAAGCAAAGGGAAGCATTAACCATGTTACGGAATAACTGTAACATCACCATTTCCAGCGGACAAAGGGGGTGGGATAGTTGTCCTTAATTCTGATAGATATCGATGAGACATGGTGACAATGTTAGGTGATGGGACCTTTTATGAACCCATAACGTCAGATCAAGCTACTATCATTATCAATAGGATACAATCTATGTTGAATGACTTACTCAATAGTGAGATCATTGATAAAACGCTATTTGATTTCTTATGCGTTACACCCTTTGATACCCACTATACAAGGTCTTCCAAAGATTCACAAGGACCCTGTCCACCCACCAATGAGACCGATAGTGGCGGGCAGAGGTTGGTCTACTGAACCACTATCTATATATATTGAAAGCAAGTTGAGGTCAGTGGTTGATGCTAACTGTTACATTCTAAAATATACCAGACAATTCTTACTGGATCTTTATCAGTACACTAACTCATGTACCTCTTTAGATGGTTATTTGTTTGTCACGATGGATGTTCAATCCTTATTCACAGTGATTCCGAATGTGGAAGGTATAGATATGTTGAGTACTTACCTAAGAAGGGTGGGGATTTTTGCAGACTTTGATGTGGACCTGCTTTTGAGTTTGTTAGAAGTAGTTTTGGAATCCAATATTTTCTGTTTCTCTGATATACTATATCTGCAGCGGGATGGCGTGGCTATGGGCACGTCCTGTGCCAATAGTTACGCCAACCTGGTTATAGCTGAATGGGAGGTACGACACCTCTTCCAGAATGACAAATATGTCAGGTATGTCCCATTTTACAGGCGTTTTGTAGATGACCTGTTCTTTTTGTGGACAGGTACATCTACACAGTTACAAGAGTTTGTTAATGAAATGAATCTTGTCACTGAGTTTTTGAAATTCACCTTTGAATGGTCGAACATTAGATTACCATTCCTGGACATATATGTAGAGAAGTTAGACAATGGGATGGTGAATACAGGATTACATCGTAAACCATGTCATAGAAATACTCTTTTACATCGACACAGCATGCATCCCGGTTATGTGTATAGTAACATTATCCGTGGGCAAGCTATGCGTGTCTCGAGGTATACTCCACTGGATTCAGTTTTTAATGATGACATTAGTGATTTAGCCGATAGGTTGAGAGAACGTTGCTATTCATCAATGGATCTATCTGCTGGGATGGAATGTATCACTGAGTTTAGACACACTAGAGCCATGCCATATTTCTCCCATGGAGCAAGTGCTCTATTTGAATGACACTGTTGATGGGGTGGATCTAGTAATTCTTTTGGATCCAACCAACAAGTATCCTTTCCAGTATATTACACTAAGGATGTGGGTTCCATTAAAGATATTTTTGCTAAACATTGGCATGTGTTATCAGTGGATCCCAAAATCAGGGAAATGATAGGGGATGGACCAAAATTTATTTATAAAAATAAGAAAAATCTTAAGAGTCTTTTATGTTACCCCAGGAACACACTGTCAGGAGTTGATATTGGTCCACCATTTTCAAGACCATGTAATAGCTGTAATTTTTGCTCGTACATTTTGATTGATCCAGTTTTCACTCATCCATCTGGATTAGGTGAACATATGATACGGGCATGTGGGAGTTGTAAATAGAAAGATGTGGTATACATGGCATCCTGCGAAGGATGCTCAGCGTTTTATATTGGTAAGACGAACCGATGCCTTAGGGACCGGATTCGTGAACATGTATACCACATTAGGAAAGGCAATATGTTCAACAAACACATTCATGTTGAAGGAGAGGGACACAGCTTTAGGTTTAGATATTGGAACAGATTTTGAGGTCCCATAGGAGAGGGGATGTTGAAACATACACGGAAGCCAGAGAGACACATTGGATCATTAAGTTTAGATCAGATGTGCCTCCTGGGCTCAATGGGAAGGTTCCTCACGTCCACTGTTGAAAATGAGGAGGTTAGGATACAAGAAATAATGTTTTTTGGTGTTCATGGTTACATTACCATGTTTCTCGTATATCTTAATGACAGTTTTTATAGGTACATTGTACATTTTAGATGAATTGATGTGAGTTACTTTTTAACTTTACAATGACATGTTTCATTGTAGTTTTTACTGTTGTTTATATGTTTTGAATTATTGCTGTCTTTGAATATTGTTATATTAATGGATATACCTTTAAGAATTATATTTTCCCTTTTTTAGGTATTTAAATGGCTACTGAGTGTTGTTGTTTGTATATGGTCTGAAGAAGCTACTTAACCTCTGCAGTAATAAACCAGTTTTTAACCAACTTTTGATTTTTGTGGACTACGCTTGATTTATGCTGTATTTTCCAACGTATGGGATTTTTTACTCAAGTATTTTTCCTCTTCATTGTTTTGCTCCTTTGTGGACTGTTTATTCATTTAGGCTTCAAGAAATGCTCTAGGTGTAGCTATAAAATGCCCATTACCGATGGACATTCTGTCTGTGTGTATTGTCTGGGAGCAATTCGTCTCCAGGAGTCTTGCAGTTTTTGTCATGCGTTTAGTCCGAGAGTTCTTCAGGAAAGGAAGAATAAGTTGATTTTGAAGGGACTTCTGAAACCCTCCTTCGAGGAGGGTCTGGAAACTGCTTCCAGCTCCAAGACAAAATCTTTGAAATCTAAAAAGGGATCTCCGGCTCCATCAGTCTCCTCTGAGCCACCGGAGAAAATAGCAAAGTCTGCTTCGACATCCTCGGCTCCATTGTCCTCGAGGTCGCAGGAAGTGTCTGTGGTTATGGAACCGGCATCGGCTCCAAATAATTTTGGAACCTATTCGGAGCCGATCGCCTAGCATTAGGCCAGCTTCACCTCCTTGCAGGTCCCCTTTCGGAGAGGAGGTCTTGATCTCCCTCTCTATCCTCTAAATTCTCCAGGACCTTATCAGATGCGGACATCGATAGAGTGGTGCAGATACTCCTTCAGTCACCGGTTTTGGCAAAATTGTTCTCAGCTCCGACCCAGTCGGCTCCAGAGCCCATCCTTCAACCTGCTTCGATACTTCCTCCTCCGAGCGTATATCAGCTTTCGGAGCCGAAGTGCTCGGCTCTGTGTGATGTCCCTAGGTCGGTTCCAACAGCCCCTCCTGGCTTATCAGTGCCGACATCAGCTCCGACCCTGTCGGCGCTATCCACGGCATTCAGGACTCCAGATTCTTCAGTCTGACCCGAGGGAGAGGCTTCTGGACACCTGTCGGTTCCTGGTCTCTCTCTCGGTGCTTCAGCGCGGGGAAGTCTGACTCCTGTCTTGGTTTCGAGGCTGGTCGCTCCTCGGACTCAGGGGGACCGGACTTCGAGGCCATGCGGAGTGTGCTGGCCATGTCGTCAGCGGCATCATGCAGGTTGGGCACTCTGTCACCTACTACACCAGTGCAGGTCTCTGATCGCCATCTATCTCTAGACAGCGGAGCCCCAAGGCCTCAGGGTACCCCCATGAGTGGTTCCCACATTTCTGAGGGCCCCTCAGAGTCCTTGCCTGAGGAGCCACCCAGAAAGAAGACGTGCAAGAGGAAGCACATAGATTCCCAGGATGAGTCTCTCACATCAGACATCGACCTCGAGGAATCGGAGGAGTCCCCCAAGTCATCCTCTGAGTATGTTTCTTTCTCTGACATCCTAGAGATTTTGAAACAAAGAGGTGACTGGCCATCCAAAGCTCCCTCCGAGGAGGAGTCCGTCTTCCTGAAGGCCTTTGGTGCTCAGCCCTCCACCTCCTGGGTATCTCCACCCTTCGACGAGCTTCTGGATTTGGTCTTTCGAAGGGTGTGGGAGACACCTGACTGTGTGGAACCAGTCCCCAGGAGACCCAATAAATTTTTGACTGCTCCTCCTGGTAAGGAATTTCTGTGCAAGGGAGTCCCTGTGGATGCCATGGTGGTGGCAGCAGCCACTCAGAAGGAATTAGCTGAGACTTCTTCCACCGTCCATCCTCCTAACAAGGAGTCTAAGACCATGGACCGGTACGGGAAGCATACCCTCTCTTCAGCGAACTTTACCTTACGGTCACTGAATTATTTATCTCACTTTACACGGCTCCAGAGAGATCTCCGCAAGGAGCTTGGAGATATTCTCACGGGTAACGTTTCTGAGGCAGTGACCCAGACGGTTGACACTCAGATGTCTACCCTCAATTCCATCGTTAACTCCTCCATGAGGCTGATCTCATATGCAGCCGATGGAGCGAGTAGGGCAGCAAGTTCAGGAGTTGCTCTTAGGAGACAGGCCTGGATGCGCCTTTGTCATTTCACAGAGGCCTTCAAGTCTTCATTCACTGACTCTCCTTTCGATGGTTCCTCTTTGTTCGGAACCAAGGTGAAAGACACCCTCACCAGGTGCGAGCAGGAGGGAAAAACTCTGTCTGCTGTTGGAGTCTGTTTTTCCCTTCCCTCTAGGCCTTATCCCAAGGCCCAGAGGGGTGACAAAATGTGGTTCAATAAATCACAGAGGTTTTTTCCCGTTGCACAAGGTGAGCCCCCCTCCAGAGGCAGAGGAGGGGGTGGTTATTCAGGGAGATGCCGCCCTAGAGGCAGAGGAGGCCCCTGCAACTCAGTAGACCATGATTCCTTTTGCGGTTCTTCCTACTGCCGCTCCTGATGAGAGGCCCGACTGTGCATTTCCGGAGCCAGTCGGGGGTCGAATCTCGTTATACCTGGAGGCCTGGCAAGACATCACCTGGGACCAATGGGTTCTACGAATAATTTCCGGAGGATATGTCATCCCCTTCTCATCAGATCCCCCTCCCATCAAGAAAATCCCGGATGTTCCACCCAGTCAAAGGGATTACGCAACTTCAGAAGTTTCAAAGCTGCTAGAAAAAGGAGCCATCCAACATGTCCCCTCAGACCAGATCGGATTAGGGACTTACTCAAGGTTCTTTTTGGTGCCGAAAAGGACAGGGGACCTGAGACATATTAGATCTCAGCCAATTGAACACCCACGTGCAAAAGTCCAAGTTCCAAATGGTCACATTGCAGTCTATTCTCCCATTGTTGGGAAAAGAAGTGTGGATGTGCTCCATCGACCTCAAGGATGCTTACTACCACATCAAGATGGACAGGGCATCCAGAAGTCACCTACGCTTCCAGCTGGGAGCCAGTCATTTTCAGTTTAGAGCCCTGCCTTTTGGTCTCACCACAACCCCCAGGGTGTTTACCAAATGCATGGCAGTGGTGACTGCTCACTTGAGAAGTCATGGATTCTAAGTGTTTCCATATCTGGACGACTGGCTCCTTACTGCCACCACCAGGCATCTACTAATTCAGACCAGGGATGCTACTGTAAACCTATGTCATCAGCTGGGCATCACGTTGAACTGGGAAAAATCTGCCTTGTTGCCCTCACAGCATGTCACTTTTATAGGCGCAGAACTAGACACCATCCTCATGCGGGTGTTTCTACCACAGGAAAGAAGAGTCCTACGACAACAAGTTCATGCCTTGCTCCCCCTGAGAAGAGCAAAGGCAAGATGGGTCCTCCAACTATTGGGGACAGTGGCTGTGATGATTATGTTAGTCCCTCTGGCAAGGTTACATATGAGACTCCTTCAGTGGCTACTTTTTGCCCAGTGGTCTCTCCAATGTCTTCCACTTTCTTACCTTATTCTACTCACGGACAGGTGCAAACAGGATCTCAGTTGGTGGCTTCGCACCGACAACCTGAATGCAGTAATGCCCTTCATTCCTGCGCCCCCTATTGCCACGGTGACCACGGATACCTCCCAGATGGGGTGGGGGGGCATTATCTAGGCAGGACAGTCCAAGACACGTGGCAAGAGCACGAGATGCATCTGCATATCAATGTCCTGGAGATGAGAGCTGTGCTATTAGCGTTGCAAGCACTTCAGAGCTTTCTTCCTCTCGGGACTATTGCAATCCACGCAGACAATATGTCAGTGGTGTGGTATCTAAACAAGCAGGGAGCAACCAAGTCCTATCCCCTTTGCAGAGAGGCCATGCGAGTGTGGCAGTGGGCAGTGTCTTCCCAACGTTTTCTGGTGGCAACGCACATTCTGGGGAAGTCCAATGTGATCGCAGACAGGCTAAGGAGAGCTATTCTGATGCCTTACGAGTGGTCCCTGAACTGTCAAGTTGCGGAACAGATCTTCTGCAGGTGGGGTCAGCCTTGCTGCGACCTCTTTGCCAGCCCCCTCATTGCCAAATGCAGCAGCTACTTCACGTTGATCCCCCCCTCAGGGGGAGTCACCCAGGGACGCTGTAGTCCACGATTGGCCCTCCAGTCTACTATATGCCTTCTCTCCGGTTCCTTTGCTGTCAAAGGTTATTCAGAAAGCGCATGCCTTGGGAAGGAGAATGATTCTGATTGCTCCACACTGGCCTTGTCAAATTTGGTTCTCCTTTCTCCATCCCTATCTCATGGACACTCCTTGGATTCTGGACCCACAACCAGACTTACTGACACACATGTCAGGGCAGCTCCATCCTTCTCTTCGGACCTTCCGGTTGACAGCCTGGCTGCTCCACTTCCATCGTTAGTTAGGCTTCATTATTTCTCACCAGAGGTGGTTCATATTTTATCTTCCTCTTATAAGCCCTCCACCAAGAAGATTTACTACAGTAGATGGAAGAGGTTTTCAATCTGGGCTCATACGCAAAAGATTGACCCTTACACGGCTCCAATTTTGTCTGTATTGGAGTTCTTGTCTATGCTCTTTAACCAGGGTTCAGCGGTCGCAACCACTAAAGTCCAATTGGCGGTGATTTCTACCTTTCATGAGGAAAACAAACCTAGTCTGATGGCTCATAGACTCTGTAAGGCTTTTCTGAAGGGCACTTTGTTACTTCATCCTCCGGTATCGGAACCTGTCATGCCTTGGGATTTAAACTTTGTTCTACAGGCTCTACTTCATCCCCCTTTGAGCCTGCAGCCACTTGTGATCTAAAATTCATAACTTGGAAGACTGTCTTTTTAATAGCCATCACGTCAGCCACACACGTTTCAGAGCTTCAAGCCTTATCAAGCAAACCCCCTTATTTGATTTTTCATAAGGACAGGGTTTCTCTCAGACGCAACCCTTCCTTTCTTCCCAAAATGGCGTCAATCAGTAACCTTAATCAATCTATTAAGTTGCCAGTGTTTTTTCCCCAGTTCTCAAACAAGGCAGAATTTAAATTTCATCAATTGGATGATCACAGACAGTTACGTTTTATCTGCACAGAACCAAAGACCTCAGAAAATCTGATCAGCTATTTGTTTCCTTTTCGGAAAACAGAATTGGGTCTCATGTCTCCAAAGTCACGCTGTCCAGGTTCATTTATTCCTCTGGGGGTAAAGATTTGCCATTCCCGGTGAAGGCTCACTCTACTCGGTCTGTATCTACATCTACAGCCTATCAGGCCAGATTGTCTATGGATGATATTTGAGCTGCGGCTACCTGGGCATCTCCTCATACCTTTGTTACGCATTACAAGTTGGATGTGGTATCTAGGGCAGGTCTTCCTTTGGGTCCACAGTGCTCAAGAGTATCTTCCAGTGAGCCTCCCAGATTTAGGTGCTAGGGACGCTGTCCCATGGGTAAGAATGTAGGCAAGATTGGACTACATAACATCAAGAGGTTATGTACTCACCATAACGTACGATGTATGTAGTCCATCTCACCTCACTTTCTTACTTACCCCCCCCCCCCTCCTTCCCCCTTCCTGGAGGATCTGGAGGTTAGGTGTGGTTTCAGAGCTCCCTTCATTCTTGGTTTGTTCTTCCTTTCCTTGGGTGTTGTTATGCATGGAGAATGAGTGCTGGTGTTCGCAGCAAACTAGATCTGGGGATATAGAGCAGTGCAGCATGGGATACCATCTTAGCCCGGCCAATAGAAAGACTTCGAGCTAGAAAAGTTTTGGCCGAGTCGGAGCCGACATTTGGCACCGAACCCACGGGTAAGAATGTGAGGCGAGATGGACTACATACATCGAGCGTTATGGTGAGTACATAACTTCTTGTTTCTTGCCAATCTTTATAACACAGTTTTTGATACTGGGAGATTGTGTTTGTTACAGGATTTTAGAAGTTTTTTTTCCCTCATTTTATAGAGCTTATGTATACTGGTAGACCACCAGGGTGGTTTGTTCCTACATTTCCCTTTGCACTTGGTTCTAGTAGGAAGAGCCAAATCCAAACACTTTGGTGAGAATAAAACTGCTGCATATGTAGCAAGTGAGACTACAGTGGGATTTGTAGTATTACATGTAAATTTCAAGAACTCAACATAGAATTTGAGTAGATCTCTACACTTTAAATCCTTAACTTCAGATGTGTTGATTGTGGGGGTATTTGAAACTTTAAATGAAAAGGTTACAAGTCTGAGATCAAATTTAACCAAAGAAGTAGTACATGTGAGTGGCCATGTTAATCAGGCCAAAGTCTGGAATAGGTTCATAGGTATAGGAATATTCTGCATTCTAGTTGTTTGGTTTACTGTTTGTTCTAGGGAATTGCCATTTATTAAGCCTGGAAATCTCTGGGCATACTCAACATTTGAAATGTAAATTCACTGGTTAATTAATGGATAGTTGAAATTTCCAGTCATAAAGGCATTTTTCAATTATGAGTAATTCATTAAGTACATCAGTACACTATTCATCAAATAACGTGTCCTCTGCACCACACCATCTCCATCCCATACAGACTCACCTTGCACACACATCTCCTTTCGCTTCCTAGTAAATCTCTGACAGATTTTTGACTCCCTCACTAAGTAGCAGTCACAGATAAATGGAAAGGTTCAAACATTAAGCACATTCAAAATTAAGAAGTCTCACACACGCGCGTGCGCGCACACACACACACGCTTGCTTATGTAGACCATCTCCAGGATTACACCATCTTGGAGAATAAGGGATAGCCACCAGATTGTGCATTCTTGATCTTTATTACAGCATCCCCAGTATTGATTAACAAAAAGTCAGTTGTCAGTCTGGTGATGTTAAGGTTGACACCTTCCTCCTTTTACATCACTATATAACTTTTTGTTACAGCAAAAACATCCAAGATCTGCCCCCTTCCTTTCACCTTTTCCTGTCTCTACCCTTCAGCATCCACAGCCTGTTAGTCTGTTTGGTCCTTCAGGTTTGGAACCATTATCTTTACTGCCCCATCTCTTTTGGCGCACCACCTGCCCCCTCACCAGCTCCTTCTTATCGGTTTCCTTTCAGGTCCATTTGCTTTACACTTATCTTTCAACACCCACCTGCATTCTCTGGCTTTCTCTGTTCTTCCCGCAGCTGCCTTCCCAACCTCTTTAGCTTTTCTGGCCTCCTTTTGTTATAAACCTTGTCTGCACCATAATCTTTCCTTTTCATACCATCTTGATATTTTCCTATCACATCTCATTCTTTCCCATCCCATCTTAGATTGACCTTCATTATCTCTTTAAAGACACCCTTTAACAGTTGTCATCTCTTCACTCCACTTTCACGGATTTTAGCATCATCAGTGTTCCCTAAACTCCACCCCCAATACTGATTAATGCATGATCTAACAAACGTGTTTCCCATTTTGACTGTGTTGATCTTTGTTTTTGGTAGATTGGGACAGAAAAATAATCTGTTTGCTGGTGTGCTTGAACTTGTCCTTGAAAAGTGAACTCTGTGTTCCCTACATCATCCTGTAGTACATCTTCTAAACCCTCTGTCTTTACATCTAAAAAAAAAAAACTTAGTAAGACTCTCCCATCTTCATGGTTTACACTACAAAATGACCTAACCACCACTGGCCCCTCCTGCAGTATAGATTTCAACAGCATCCACCACCCCTTCCTGCTATTAGCACTTTAATTCACCTTCTACCCCATCAGTATGTGCCCCATTCTGTTCCCTGCATCTTGAACAGCTGACCTCTTCCTTTGTAAATTCCGTGGCCTTCAATTTTGTTTCCTGCAGCATAACCACATTCATATGTTCAGAGGTGTGTACTAAGTCAACGGCCCTGGAGCCTTTACAAGCCTAGCCCATAGAAGTGTCCTGGCATCATGCCACCATTAGTTCCTAGTTTCTCTATCAAGTAGTGTCACTGGAGTGATCCCTGTGGTGAACTTTCTATTTCCCATCCACTCATCAAGATTTCTGTTGAAAAGGGCCAGTGAGGTGCTCTGCTTGACATGTATGGGAAGTCTATTCCATAGCATGGGCAGTCTCTGGGTTATGAACCTGTCCCTCCAGCATGTTCCGTTTATTGTGGTAATGAAGTTGAGGTCCCTGGAGCATGTGTTGCAGAGATCACCTCTTAATGGACGATATGAGACAGAGAAAAGCTGGAGTTTTTTTAGTCTGTCCATGTATGGCATATGTTTAAGGCCTAGGATCCTCTTCATGAGGTACTTTTGTGGCCTTTCCAGCTGTTGCAGGTGTTTAGTGAGGTATATGCCAAATGGGGCATTATACTCAACGGTTGGGCTAATGAGGGAAGGGTAGAGAGAGGTGATGACCTCTTTCTTCCTGGATGCAAAACCCTTGGTAATGAGATGTGCCACATAGAAGGACTTTTTGACCACAGTGGCAATGTGGTGGTCGAAGGAGAAGTTGCTGTCAACCTGTGTCCCTTGATCTCTTTGTTCAGTAGGCTACCATCAGTGTGGTAATTAGTGGGAACTGAGTTTTTCCCAAAGGGAATGACGATGCATTTTTTGACATTAAACTTAAGGCCATGGTTTCAACACCACCCCTTCTTAGCCACCTTTTATAACATCTTTTTCTTCCAAGTTTAATTATTATGGCCCCTATGTTTTGTGTTATCACCCCAGTCTTTCCCCCTCTGCCCTTTCCCATTCTCCTCTCAAATTCATCTCCTGTATCTTGCCTATGCCCTTTTTATAGCCCTGAGCCCACTGGTCTTACCTCAGAATTAGGCCTTTTGGTCTCCTGCCCATGCCAAATCCAGTGGCTCACCTCAGTTGACATGGAGTAGCCTCTTCATCTGACCAAAAACTCAGCTACCCCCGATAAACTTATCACACCCACTCCTTAATTAATGCCTCACATTTACTTCTGAACCACTAACTTTCCCTCCCTCTCACACCCTGTCTTATCTACCTCATCACTCACAAACCTGGCTTCCTTACTCACCTTCTCAGGTACCTTAGCACCTTCTTATATGAATCTTCTTTACCCAGACTTACCCATTCCAGCTGTCTGCACTCACTTCTGAGTATGTTACCTCCCCACATGTCACACTTCTCGCCTTTCTGCCTACCTCTGCCTTATCCTCTCCACCCCACTTACCCAGTCTGTCTTCTCTTCACTTGTCTGTGAATCGTCTTATGCCTCTTTTTCCATCTGTGGCCTTTCTCAAGCACAGACTCGTGCATCCTGCATATCACACCATCTGTCTGTCTATACTAAAAAAACTTTAATCATATTCACCGTTATTACTCTTCTGTCAGTTGTGCTAACTTCCTTCCTTGTTTTTGCTCTATCCATGCCGTTTTGCCTATTCCTATCTAAGAAAGTCTACCACCCCAAGTCTCCACTGCCTTCAGTCTCATTCTTTATCACTTAAGTTTCTATATGGGCTCCATGTATTTGCACCTCTGCTACCCGTGTACCGGTTACATAGCCACCATTAGGCTCTCATGAAACCAGCAGCCACGGGGAGCCCCCGATCATCTCCCTGTGAACGAAGGCCCCCATCACGCAACCACGGGCTTCTCCTCCTTCATTCATTCCTCGGCACTTCAAAGACATCTGCACGGCTGCATGATGTCACCGCGCAGTCGCAAACTTTCTTCCTTTGTTTTTTTTTTTCTTGTCTGTAAGCTGCACTCAATCAGGTCCACTTCAATGAAGCAAAGGATCTGATTGGCTGTAGCAGACAAGGAAGTAAGTTGTCTTTTACATGGAAGCAATAAAGCAAGTACCTGATTAGTTATTGCATTAATGTCATGAAATGTTAATGGGCTGATAGATAAGGTAAACAGGAAGAAAGTCCTGCTATATGTTGCTAATGGAAATATAAGTATAGCTTTGTTACAAGAGAATCATTTAAACAGTGGAGGGAAAGGTACTATGCTGACCTAGACACCGGATGAATTTGAGGTGTAGTGATACTTACTAGAAAAAATATCAATTTACAAATGGGGAGGAAAGGAGGGATAAAGAGGGAAGACTGCTGGAATTAGTGGTTACCTTAGCATCAAAATATCTTCCACCCAGGGCCATTCTAAATGTAATGAAGCAAATGATTGGGGAAGTGCTCTCTTTCCACCAAGGATTGTTAGAAGCAGCAGGTGACTGGAAGGTAGTGATGAACATCCTGGATGTTACTGGAAGCCCAAGAATAAAGACTGTACAAAGGGATAGAGTGTACTTGAGTAAGTACATGCAGATGTTTGAGTTGTGGGGCACAGGCAATTTGAATGGTGCAAACAGTGATTTTACTTATTACTGTGAATGATATGGGATGCGGGCGAGACTTAGATGCTATATAACAAAGGAACATGCAGGTCTAAATGCCAAGTTAAAAACTAATGTAGTCATATTATTGGACTATACCCCAGTTCATTCTGAGGTATATAAAAAAGATAAGACCAGTTGGCATAATGGTTAAGGTCTTCTCCTCCAAAGCACAAGGTTCAATCTTGACCTCTAGCCAATGCCTGTTAGGAGTTTGCATGTTCTGCCTGTGTCTCTCTGGGGTTCCTCACACCTCCGAAAAACATGCTGAGTGTTTCCATCTCAAACTCGCCAATGAATGGGGCTGTGGGCAGCCGCACAGAGTCTACATGGTGTGATATAGGGGAGTAGTTGTACAGACCAGCTGCTTTGGGCATCCACTGTGCTGCACAGTATCCTCAAGATAGGAGAACATGAATGACGGTCTGCATGCTGAGGCAGGGCTAGCCACTCAACAGTGTAAAATATGGTTCTAGGTGATTCAGTCATGTTAACTAATGTCACCAAATGGGCGTGGGTATTTGCTGGTGATAAATGGGTTGATGACCCGAACTAGTCCAACCTACACCAGGGACCTATGCTAATGGAGGGAGGGGTGTATATGCCTCTGTTGACCAGTGTGTGCCCACTATAAAGACAAGCAACCCTGGGTCAGTAAGCTACTGGCTGGCCTGTGTCCATTTAACCAGCCTGGGTTGCCTGGGATACCTCTGTTGTGCAAAAGCTGGACAGAAAACCATGCCAAACATGAACTAAGAATTGCAACACACAGTGTAAGGTTCGCTGACAGGATGGAGCTTAGAAACAGATGATGTGATGGTGTGAATGAGGCTGGACATTCTATGTATGGAAGGGCAGTGCAGCAAAGCCACTTGGCTTGGCATCCATAGACTTATACTCAAAAGGAGGGCTAGCTAGAAATGGTATGGGAATTGTGGTGATTGAGAGGTTTCAGAAGACAGTGAGGGATATCATCAGAACTGGGGACAGACTCATGACAATCAGAGTCCAGCTTAATAACTGGACAGTATTCATATCTTCAGCCAATGCCCCACAGCAGGGCTGTGATGGTGAAGAGAAGAGTGCATTCAGATAGCAGGTCAGGACCTACTAGATAAAGCAGTCCGTCATGAATTGGTGTTGGTAATGGGTGACTTGAATGTGCATATGAGGAGAGACAGAACAGGATATGAGGACTGCCTGGGTCCACATGGGTGGGGCAACAGGAATAATGAAGGAGAGGCCATTCTAGACTTTTGTCTGGAAAAGGGCTTGATAGTAGCCAACACATGGTTCAGAAAGAGGGACAGTCACAAGATCATGTACAAGAGTGCCCAACATGCAACTCAGGTAGACTTCCTCCTAATAAGAAAAAGGCACTGGGATATAATCAATGATTGCAAAGTCATCCCCAGTGAAACAGTCAGCCCACAGCATAAACCACTGGTTACCGCAGTCAGTTGCAGTGGTTAGAGAAGGCTCTAAGGTCAACAGAGACTATGCTGAAGGACCTGGAAGCTGACTTGAGAGAAAGTACATTTCAAGAAAGTACTCAGGGCTCTAGCAACCTAAGAAGAAAGGTGGTAGGATGCACACTGTGAGACAGATGAAGAAATGTGGACATAAGATCAGAAGCCAAAGTAGCTCCATTTCTAGAAAAGGTCAGAGAGAACAGATTACTGTGGCTCAGGCATATGTGCAGAACAACAGAAGACAGTATGGTAAGAAAGATTTGGGACAGACAGGAAGAAGATAAGAGGATATAAGGGTGTCTAGCAAAGAGGTGAATGGATTGTGTGACTGAAGATCTGTGACAGTCCAGCATGAGTGTCGAAGAGAACAGGAGTGTGACATTGAATCATGAGAAATGGCAACAGTTAACACGACACCACAACCCCATGTCGAAAATGTGAAAAAGGAGGTTGATGTTGATGAAATGAAAGAAATTTACTAAACCACATTGGCACTTCCTTACTCATGTAGTAGGGTGCATTCCAGCGATGGCTTTAGAGCATAATGACTGATAAGCTTGGTGCCGTAGGTGGAGGAGAAGAACACTTGGGGGAAGCCTGTGACAAGCGTAAGGAAGAAGTAAGGATTTTAACTATGGTAAAGGAAAAGGCGATTAAGCAGGCATAAACACTTAAAAGGCTTTTAATGATGACTCCTGTAGTGATCTTTAAATGGTGCTTGATGAGCTTTACAGGGAAGGGGGTGTAACAGCAGTGTGGTCACACTTTATATTCTCCTGGGTAGGGCCCCCAATGTGAAACTTGCTGGGGCCCCCAAAATGCTAGCACCGGCCCTGACTGGTTACTAAATCATCAGTCTCCTCCTCTCCATCCACTCTATTTGTGGTACTTTACCTAAGACAGTAGATCTAACACACTGATGTAGTAACCATTCCTCTCCTTTATTGTATCCATTAAGATGGTAATAACCCTAAATCCAACATCATCACTTTCATGCTCCAGCCTTTCAGCCACACACATTTACACCCAATAAGTTACAAAGAAAAAAAAACGCAACAAAATGATGTCTTATAAAGCTTGTACAGTTACAATGCAATCTTTAACAACAAAAATCAACCACTATCCCCAAAAATAGAGCAACACAGTAACATTTCTACTACACGTATTATGTAAGCATCCCTTTGATGAGCCTACATATCCAGTTTGCTTTATGAATTGCTGTGTATAAGCAAACATTCAGCGAGTTGCAGATGAGGGAGACTGTTGTAAGCCCATTATTTGGCCCAGTGAACAGTAACTTTGAGTGTCACATTAGCATCTCTAATGTTAGAGCCCCTTCTGCAGATATTTATTAAGTAGACGTGCACCATTCTCTGCACAACCTGTCTTTCTCACATGCTCCACTATTCACATCTTGAAATGCACTTTTCATTAGCAGTGCTTGTATGTTGTCTGCAAACCGTATCAGGTTGAATTATTACCATTACAGAATGCATTCTAGTTCTGCAGTTGTATTGTTACTTTGTTGTGCTCATAGTCATGTATTGCTTTATTCACTATTGTAGATATGCAGTACTCCACCCCTCACTAGTTACCTTTGTGAATGGAAACATTTGCACAAGAGCTTTAGGCTTCACAACATTGACACTAATAGCTGATGCCTTGCTTTTGGCAGTTATCAATTAACCTTCCATCCCTTTTCATGTATCTTAACTTCCTTACTTTGTGAACAGAATCTTTCTTTCAGTAGCAAAACAAGATGTAACAAAGCAGAGACACTCTAACCCCAATACTTCCATGTAATTACAGTACTTAAATAAAGTCCATCTTTAGCCACCTCAAGGGCAGATGTCTCTTTTCACATCTCCGCTCATTTCCCTCTGCTGACTCAGAAACAGTGTTGTTTTCATTTTGGTCTCTGTAGTATTTCACTTATGGAATTAAGCACTTACCACCTTTTCTATGAACTATTTCTCTAACGTTGCCCTTGCTATATGAAATGTCTCTCCATCATTCTCGAACAGACACTATCTATGTAATGGAAAAGAGAACAGATGGGGGGAAGACAAAAAAAAAATTGTCAGACTGTCCAACAAACTCCGCACTTCCCGATTCTGACAGTCGTACATTTTTACCCACTATCAGAGTTCCTTTGTCTGTAACCATTATCCTCCTGTGTCAGCTTCCTATGGACTGACTGGGAAAAGTCTCCATCTTCTAAATTTTTTTGGCCTGCTCTCTCCTTCTGCTTTTCATCACCTCTTATAGTTGTCTGTTACCTTAACTCACTTCTGTTTTTTGTGTCCACTCCTTCCACTGTGTTGTTCAGGTCTCCCCACTCTTTTGCTCCTCCGTCCCCCTTTTTCAGTCGGGAATGATTCGTGTAATTCACCTACCCCCTCTTTTTTTGCACTGGTTCTACATGTTTTAAGTTTCTAATTAACTGGTCTTTCCAGATCAGCCCCTGGATATATAGGCCCTTTAGCCACAACTTGCACCCTCATACATCTACTGTCCTTGTCAGGGTTCATGACCTGTATACTTGCATCACCCTTCCGCACCTCCCTTTACATCCTGCTTTGGGTACAGCTAGATGGGTTTGCAGTTGCTTTCCTCCTGCTCCTCCTCCCTAATGGGCCACATCACTGGCTGAAATTGAGCACTGTTCCTGTACAGGAGACCCGGATAATTCTCAGATCATACTGCTTCTATTAATTAACGGCCCCTTTCCAGCAACCATTGAACTTATCAGTCACACCTTTGCATGATTTATTTATTTATTTTAAATTTGTTTACCGGGAGTTTCCGACTGGGCTAGTAGCCCATTTTCAGTGGAGACCCGGGAAGAAAAGCTCCAAGAATATAATATTACAGTAGAATGCATAAGGTTAACGTGTATTTCAGTATAGTTATATACAGCAGGTATTATAAAGTAAACAAGATTTCAATTAAAACAATTACTGCAATGCTATAGGACAACATCAGAGAAGAAAATAGTGTTTAAGCGGGTTTGATGACTGAGAATTAAGTGACATGTACCAACGCCACATGAGCTCCTCCCTTGTTCTGTCCACCAGGTGCGCCCAGTACCATCCTGTCCTGTTGTATAAATCTTACAAGGTCACTCCACTCCCCTCTGTCATTTAGGTCAGTAAACCACATATTGTCACGGCCCAAATGGTTTTCTAAATCATTCTGCCTGTCGGGCTGCTCATTTATTGCATAACACAAATCTCTGTAAACTCTTGTCCCTACTTTTGCATTCTTGCTCATCCACTCTGTTAAGCAAGTCAACAGGCTTCATTTTCAGTTGACTCATCTCCATTTTAAGAATACTGCAGCAGTCCATAAGAGCCACCATTTCTCGTGGCCATCTGAGTTCAATATGACTGTTTTTTTCCTGCATAGTGACATGTTCTGCCACTGTTACTTGTACTTCATGGTAACAGGATTGTTATATGACTGTTTTTTCCCTGCATAGTGACATGTTCTGCCACTGTTACTTGTACTTCATGTTATCAGGATTGTTGTTTCCTCAGTAGTGGTTTTACATCACCTTGAAAAGGGTGATCAAACAGATAAAGTTTTCAACAGCTGTGGAACGTCTGCTGAAAAACTCGCATTAAACAAATAAAAAACTGCAATGAAAGCCTCCCACAAAGCAGATGCACCTGTGAAAGTCACAAACAAAAAAAAAAATGGCTGTAAACTTATCTTCTAACTTTGTAAAGGAAAAAAATAGAAAACCAAGATTAACATTTTGCATAGAGATTTGATGATCATTATGCTGTTTCTTCAATTCCCGTTAAAAAGCCCAAATGGTGGGAGTCTCCCCTTCGTTTTGTAGCTAACCGTAGTCACCACTGTCTCTCAATTGCTGAACTGGGCTGGCTTGAACTCCCTCACCTCTTTCAATGGTATCAACTATCACTCGCCCACAAACTAGTAAACCATCCACTAAGTGTCCCATCCCTCCAGAATCTACTCCAACCCTATCGCACCACCAGACCACTAAGACCCAGCAACAAAAATCACTTACAGATCACTAAAGCCAATAACTCTGCTGGTGAAGCACTATTCTCTAGCGCCATAGCCAAATTATGGAAATCCCTCCCACCCACAATTACCTCCGTACCATCATGCACCCACTTCAGAACTTTATTAAAGCGCACCTAAAAACATGCTGGTTATGCCCTTGCAACTCCAACACTAAATCACCCACCCCATCCACCCACTAACTACCTTGATTTATAGCAAGCTGAGATGCTCATAAGCCTAGTACTTATTATACAGCAGGAACTTCTTATTGTAACATCTGTTAATGTCTGTTATGTACTTCGCAGATAAAGATTTTAGTTGTCTACTGATGTACTATGTTCTTCATCTGTAAATATGTTTGTAATTAATTGCTATGTTAAATTGTTAATCGCTATGTAATCCACTGTAACTACTGTCTGTTTATTTTAACTGTGGGGCTTTTCTCCCCGGGCCTCTGCTGAAAATGGACCTACGTCCAGTCTGACACTCCCGGTCAACAAATGTAAATAAATAAATAAATAAAACTGCAGGATAATGATTATTTTGAGTTTGAACAATTTCTTTTAGTCCACTGATTTCCAGGTGAAACCTTTTTTTTTTATTTCTGACACAAGGTTTGCAGAGTTAATTGTTCTCAGCCAGAGAGTAATTATCTCTGACACAGATTACCTGAAGGGTGTCATGCTCTCTGCTGGCACTCGTGAGTTCAGACTAGAGAATAGTTCAAGTACATTGTCAGGCCATCTGATATGGCAAGAGGTTCTCCTGTGAGAGTGTGGTGTACCACTCTTCTAGTTCTTTTTGTGCACCAGCAAAGGAGGAAAACGTTTCCTTGTTCTCCCTTCAAAGCCATCAAATTTCCCACCTCAAGCGCCATCATGTTAGGTGAGCTTCCATGTGAAACAGCACTGAAGACCATTAGTTTCAGGGATTATTCATTCCTCAGAGGTTGAAATTTTGGAGCTACTTTTGCAGAATGGATTTTTCAGTTGTTTGATTCATGACAGTCCAGACAGGAAGCTTTAAAGATGACACCTGGTCTACTTGGCCAGGAAAACTAATTGTCCTATTTTCATCCCAAGTAAGTCCATTTCAAATGGGGTAAAGGTGCAGCCCTTCTATACTACCCTTGTTGGTTCCATGACAACAGAGCGGAGTTTTTTATGTAGCTCTCTTGGTGTACCAACACCGTTGCATCAGTAGTGTCCAAGTCCAGTCCAACATAACAAAAGTGGTCACAGTCTTCAAGGCCAACCTTAAAGGGATGTTGCAAATACAGAATAACTAAAATGGCAAAACTCTGCAAGCCACCACATCCACAGTTTTCTACGTGGCAGGCAAGCATTACAGTGACTTCATGGCAACCTTTCTAGCCAGTTAGACAGAGCTGACACAGATTTTGAGATTCTTCTGCCTGACTTAACATTGATGTCTTTCACTTTGATTTACCAGCTGAGTGATTGTCCATCAGACAATAAACACTCTTCTTCAGATGCTGCAGTAATCCCCCACATTTTACCTAAGAGGAGGGAATAGACATAAACAGCACAAGCGTTTTTCTGCCTTGCAAAAATGTAGACTTGCCTATGCTGGTGGTGTAGTAGAATAAAAGCATGACTACACCCCAGGTGACCCAAATGTGATTAATGATTTGGGTGCATGACTGGATAGGAAGGGAGAATGGGTGTACACATCCTGTTGGGGGGGGGGGTCACTGGGTCCGCATTGTTGCTGTAGTGACTGGGCCTCAGCTGGAGAGTGGAGGCCCATAATGAAGACAGGAGCTAGTACAAAGAAGATGTAGGACTGATGACGAATGCATGTGCAGACAGGGCATAGGTGTCAGCCCTCAAGGTGAGACCAGTTCTCACGTTGCCATTGGGTGGTGGATTTAGGCCATGAAACTAAAAAGTTGCTGTTGCCAGGCAGCTGGTGAGTTCACAAAGCATCCTCATGGCTGCCTAAATAATGCCCCCCAGACTGTGTAATATCTGATCGAAGGGAGGTGTGGTTGTCAGCAACCATAGGGCCAAAAATCATACAAAGTTAAATGTAGACAATGTCCATGAAAAGAACATTCCACTGTTTTTTTTTCTATTTGAGTTTTGTTCCCCTCTCCCATGCCTGTCACCACCAAGCTTCCCCCTCAGTTGTACGTGACTCATTCATTCCCATACTTGTGAAGGTCACCTAGAATCATGGTGAGAGCTGTTTCGGAGGAGCTGTCATTTAGGCATTCCAGCAGTGAGATAATTTGTATTGACCTAATGCCATCCGTAGACTAGAAGATGTGTGAGTTGTAGATGTGTGAATTGTGTCATCACAGAGGCCTACAGTGTCTTTCTTATGTCAGTGCATGCTTCCTCACATCTGTGTTGAAGCAGCAGTCAGACGGTGGTTTGGTGAGCACACCACCTGCCCCAAAGGGTCACATTTACACCTTTGTCCCTCAGCCAAGAGACTGTAGAAGTGCTCACTGGCTCTGCCCTACCCTCGGTCACCAACATGGGTATGCACATCCTCTCCGTACAACTTCAGGAGGTGCCCAGGGTCTTAATTGAAGTCAGGTTACCTGGGCCTGTAGAACAGCATTTTTCCCTCTGTACCATCTTGCCATCGGAGTTGGCCAACTTTTCTCTGCTTTCGACAAACACTGGTTAAAAGAAGGTGAAGAGAGTCAGGTGCACATGCTGATAAATCTTTTGGAAGTTCTATTTAGCAAAGTTCGTCAGACACTGCAGCCACAAGGTAGCCCTTTCATGCCAGCTACAATTTTGATACTGTTTCTTGAATACAATGAGAAGATAGGAAAGTCTGCTTTAATTCTGATTGCCAGGGCTGAAGAAGGACAATTCCACCATTAAGAGTCCGAAGTCCTTGGTTATGTAAATGAAAATACTGGTTCAAACAGTCCCTTTGTATTATAAGGAGATTCAAGATCCCGCGTAGTTATAATGTGCTACACTGTGAGAAGCACATTTTATGTAAGATAGCATGGTCATGGAGCTGTCCACAGAGTAGTTTATCTTCACAATGGACAGCAAAACACAAGTGCAGTATGCATCAGCCAATCAGGAATATATTAATTGCTTAGGGCTAAGCTAAAATTGCACATTTAGTTCGCTAGACACCGAAAATAGTGCAGTGATGTAACTTAATATGGTGAAGGTAGTATGATATTTATTAAATCAGAATATGCATTCGGAAGCCTGGAGAAGCTGGATGAGAAGCAGTATTTTAACTACATTGCATATTGTTTTAATCAGCATAACAATTTCAGACCTTTTATGATTAATCCATCTGTGCCCATATCTCTGAATATGAATTTCAGTTATGACTGTTTTTACAGTGGTGTTTTATTAGTTAAATATGAATATAAATATCTGCATGGTAATAACATTATTACAGTGGTGGTGCTGCGGTAGCATTGTCGCCTCACAGTTAGACATTGCCCGTTCGATTCTCAGAGTGTCTTCTGTGTGGCGACATGCATGAATGGGCGTTCCTTCGTTGAAGGTTGTGCGCTAGGCCCGGCAAGCCAGCACGTCAAAATCTACTGCCAATCATTAGCGGACCGGAGTTCCGCTGTGGCGACCCCTAACCGGGAAAAGCCAAAAGAAACAAACAAACAATTAACATTATTACAGTCCTGTTATTATACAGGTATTATTTATTTTGGTTTCTTTTCACACAGTCCAGATTTAAGCTAGGCCAGATTTCCACTTGGAACATTTTTCCCAACCATCTGTAGCATTACAGTTGCTTTATTCCATTTAACATGATGGTACCATTAAATAAAGCCCATGTGCAGTTGATTGATTAGTTTTAGTACAGGAAGTTAGTCGTTATTTTGTAGTTGTGTAGATTCTTAATGTTTCTTTTTTTTTCAGTATGTTGAAGAGTTGCTTCTGCAGAAGCAGTACTTTGAAATATTCCTGGAAGGTACACGTTCTCGAAGTGGCAAAACTTTTCCAGCCAAAGCTGGGCTACTCTCGATGGTTGTGGATACACTGTGTGCTGGTGTGATTGATGACGTGCTCGTAATACCTGTAGGAATCTCCTATGATCGCATCATAGAAGGCAACTACAACAGTGAACAGCTGGTAAGGACATTTACAAGCAAGTTATTGTAGAAGCCACTAATGTTTGATTTTTGCAACAGCGTTTCATCTACTTAGCATCAGTTCCTTCCTATTGTGATGAAAACATGATTTACATCAATGCAACAGAAAAAAAGTATAAAAAGTAGAAGAAAATGCATATACCCTTCATTCAAACCCACATTAGAATACTTGAAGTAGATTCCACTGCATTGTGTGATTAGGTGAAGCAATGTGATAGGTAGATGTTAGGTGAAGCAATGTGATAGGGAGATGTTATAAACATTTAATTAAGTAACTGCTGTATGATTGAACCCCAGATAGTAGGCCCTTTTTAAGCTGTGCGGTAGTCAAGATCATCATTCATTCATTCCTTTATATCCAAATGCCTTTTCTGAGTTGTGGAACCTTTCTTCTGAATCAGATTTAAATGTACATAACTTGTAGAAATGGACTGCTGACAGAGACAAAGTTAATAGTGTTTTTAGGAAAATAACATTAAAAAATACCACTATGCTTACTCTGTGTAATGGCAGCAGTTTACTTATTTTTATTCTTAATTATTTTTAAATACGTTCTTGGCTTCACGTTTTTATACTGCATGCTGTACAAGAAGCCTTAAAATCAGTCATAAAAGTGTTCATAGCATTTTATTACCAAGTCGCTTTTCTGTACTTTCAGTAAAAATTAATATCTAATTTTAACTTCTGTACTTGTTTTCAGTGTTCATCCTTAATTAGTTCCATTAACAGATATTCTGAATGTACATCCCCTGTATGAATTTTCTTGATACCCTTATTTTTGACCTCAGATTATGAAACAGATGTTTAAAATTAGTATTCCAACACCCTTTGCCTGCTTATCCGCTTTACTTCAGGAAAAATAAAGCAGGGTCTTTCTAAGAGCATAAACTTATTTTACCAAGTCCAGGAGCTTGTTTGAGAGGAGACTGCAGAATAATTTAGAATATTTCTTAATTCTTATAGTTTGCATATTATTGAAGTGTAGAACTACATTAAAATATTACCAGTTTTTTTAAAATTTATTATTGGTCTCAATTGGGATATCATTATATGTGAAGTGGTTTACTTCATTTGATCTTCAACCTGTGGGTACCGGATCCTTATCTGTTCCGAGCCGGCAACTTCACTAGCATCTGCTCCAAGCTCCTCCTCTTACCCATAATACACCACCACTACCTTCCAACTCCCTGATCTCATTCGCCGCGGCTAGCCAGCTGATCGTGATTTTTGAGCTCCAAGTTGTGAGTAGGGTTTCTCTCTTTGATTAGTGTTTTTGCGTGTGTACTTGATAGTGTAGGTTTCCTCTCTTCCTCCCCTCGTTGGTGTGTTGAGTTTAAGGCCTTTTTCTTAGTTTTTAGGTAGTTAGATAGTTTGTAGTTTGTCCCCCCCAGCCTTCTATTTGCTTGTCTGAGTGGGTGGTGAGTGGCGTGTGTGGTTTAAAGTTTGTTTAAAGTTTGTTCTTGTGGGATATGTCGGATCTTCCCAAACAAGTTTTTAAGAGATGCACTTAGTATGGCCACAAATTGTCACCTGCTGATGGCCACACTCTTTGCATGCTGTGTTTGGGTCTGGCCCATTTAGCTACAGATTGTTCTATTTGCACAGGGTTTAACCCATGCGCCCTTAACATCGGTGGCCAAATTAGTTATGAAGGGCCTGCTCCCTTCTACAGAGGCGTCCGCCTCCTCTTCTGCTTCGGTCACAGCTGTTGCTGTTGGCCGCCTCTCCTTCTACTCTTGTCCTTCCTTCTCCTCCCTCCCAGGCTGGGACTCATCCTCCTGCCTCTAAGCCTGTGGAAGCGGAGCGTAGAAAAGGCAGAGAGAAGGAGAGAGAGCACAGACCAGAGACGAGAGAGGTCCTCTGACCTTTCAGCTCCAACAGGACCTCCTACCAAAAGCGAGCCTAGGCACCGTGACTCCTCTCGGCTCCGATGATCTAGATTTTCTCCTGAGCCGGAGGAGCACAGGCCACCCTCTAGAGCCTCGGTTCCTCGACCTGCCAGGTTGGAATCCATGTCTTCTTCGTGGTCCACCCACAGTCTTTCTGAAGTCAACATGGATAAAATGATGCAGAGATTTATTTGCACACAAATTCAGATGGGAGTCTTGCCAGCCCCCTCTCCCTCTGGAGGGGGGAGCTCACTTCCCTTCTTCACACCTATATCTCCTTCTCCGATCTGACCACCCAGTTTTGGAGTACATGGATCCGAGGATGGACCTTGTCAGGGGGTCAGTGCCGACCGTACCTGTCTCCTTGACTCCAGCAGCTGCCTGGAGCATGTCGGATCCGACTAATTCAGATCTGAGCGGCTCTTGGAGCCGGAACTTGAGTGTCAAATCTGAGGGGGTGGAGCTGTTTCCATCGGCTCCGACGTTGTCGGGTCAAGGTCCCCCCCCCTTGGCATGCCATCTACTTTGGGTCCAGCTCCGATTCTCAGGTCGGATTCAGGGAGAGCAGTTCCCTTAATGGTGTCCCAGGAAGCTCGCTCTCCCTTGGTGTTCAACGTGGAAAGGACTCTCTCCAATGGATTGAGGCCCCTGACTTTCTCTCTGGACTTTGCCCTGACTCCTTCTGCTTTGTGTATGAATACCATCATTTTACCACAGGGACAGCCCGTGCTGGAGGAGCCCCAGGTGGTTCCCCCTGAGGAACAAGTGGTTTGCGAGTTCCCTCCGGAAAGCCCCACTGGAGAGGTTCCTCGCAAGTATACGTGCAAGAGGAGGCACTTGGACTCCTCCCCAGAGTCCCTCACTGAGGACACAGATTTGGATGATGAGGAAGGTTCCCCCATATCACCTCCTGCATGGAAATCTTGCACTAGCGGGGAGGTTGATCCACCCTAAAACCTTCCTCAGATGAATCTGTGTTCCTGGAGGCTTTCGGCATGGGCCCGTCTACTTCCTGGGTGTCCCCTCCCGTAGATCCCTTGGTGGACTTGGTCACCTCGTGGGCTTGGAAGGAGCCGGACACTGTGGAATCCATCCCTAAATGCCCAGACAAAATATTGAGCCCCCCCTACAAACAGACCAGCTTGGAATAAAGGGTCCCCTGTAGATGCTATGGTGGTAGCAGCCACCACCAAAAAGGAACTAGCCCAGGAGAGTTCCTCAGTCCATCTCCCTGACCGTGAGTCTAGGATGATGGAACACCTAGGGAAGCAGGTTTATGCGTCAGCAACCTTTTCTATCAGGGCACTGAACTATCTGACCCACGTTACTAGACTACAGCGTGACCTGGTCAAGGAACTGGCTGAGTCTGTCCCAAAGTCCATGTTGCAGGAGGACAGAACCACGTTCTCCATAAGGATGGCTACCTTGACAGCGATTTCAAACATATCCATGCGACTCCTCTCACAAGCAACTGAAGGAGTGGCTAGGGTGGCTGGGTCCAGCATGTCCATAAGGCGTAACCCCGGGCTCAGATTATGGCAGTTCACGGAACCCTTCAAGGCGTCTTTTGCGAACTCCCCTTATGACGATTCTTCCCTCTTTGGTAAGACCATCCGAGACACATTGGTCCAGAGTGAGAAAGACGGGAAGACACTGTCTGCTGTTGGAATCTGCTTCTCGAACCCTCAAAGATCCTTTTCCCGGAATCAGTGAGGGCAAAAGAAGATGTGGTTCCGGAAGTCTCAGTATTCCCGGGATACTCAGGGCTCTTCTTCCTCTAGAGGCAGAAAGGGACAGGATAGATGCCGGTCCAGAGGCAGAGGGGGTCCGTGGAATTTTGGGTCTCGAGAACCTTTCTCGGACAGGCCCATGCAGCAACCCTGAGGGGTTGCCCAACTGCTCTGCTCTGGATGCAGTCGGGGGATGCCTGTTCACTGCACCTGGCGGCATGGGAGTCCATGTCATCAGACCATTGGGTGCTTCAGATCATTTTCAGTGGCTATTCCATCCCATTTGTGGTTCCTCCTACATATTACAAACATCTCCCGGACATACCACCCACACAAAGGGAGGCAGCAGCACAAGAAGTTTCCAAGCTGCTAGAGAAACGAGGCATCAAAACCATCCCCCCAGATCAGTCCAGATCGGGCATCTACTCCAGGTTCTTTTTGGTGCCAAAAAAGATGGGGGATTTAAGGCCCATTGTGGACCTATCTTCTCTGAACCTGTCAGTTGCCAAAGAGAAGTTCGGGATGGTCGCTTTTCAGGCCATCATGCTGTATCTGCAAGAGAGCAACTGGATGTGCTCGTTTGACTTCCAGGATGCTTACGGTCACATAAAGATGCACAGAATCTTCAGGAGGTTCCTCCGCTTCTGGCTAGGAGCCAAACATTATCAGTTCCGAGCCCTACCCTTTGGTCTCACCACAGTCCCTAGTATGTTCACCAAAGTGATGGCAGTAGTAGCGGCTCACCTGAGGCTTCAGAGGATTCAGGTCTACCCTTACCTGAATGATTGGCTCCTTACTGCTCCCACCAAGCGTCTACTTTGTCGGACTAGAGATTATTTCCTAAAGCTTGCACACTATCTGGGGATTTCAATCAACACAGCCAAATCCCTTCTGAATCCTGTCCAGGTGATGTAATACATGGGGGCATGGATAGACACACTACAGACAAAAAGTTTTCCTGACCACGGAGACAGTTCGAAACCTAAGGATGCATGTCTCCTTCATTTACCGGTCTCACCTTCCCTCAGCAGAATCAGTCTTGAGAGCCCTGTTGGATCTTCCGTTGTCGCACCCAATACACCTCAGCCAAGTCTGCAGGTCATCCCTTCTTTGGTGGATACAGTCTTCGGAAATTTTGGAGGGAAGACCTTTTGTTCCAGCACCTGCCCAAGCCACAGTGACCACAGACACCTCCCAACTAAGGTGGGGGGGCATTGTTCGGGAAAGACAGTCCAAGGCATGTGTCCCCGATCGAGACCAGTTTGCATATAAATGACTATGGAATTGAAGCAGTTGGGGAACTATTACTTAATGATGGGATGTTTGATAATAATACACAGTTACTCATTTGCACTTTACTGGATGTGGTACTAAATAATAACTTGTTCTTGTTCCAAGATAAGTTGTTTAAACAAACATGGGGGGTTGCAATGGGCACCCCCTGTGCAAATTCGTATGCGAATTTGGTTATGTATTACTGGGAGTCACTGTTCCTGTTTAGAAGTGTGTTCATGCAAAATATAGTGTTGTACAGACGTTTTGTAGATGACATACTCATTATTTGGAAAGGAGATTATGAACAGTTGGAACAATTAGTTACCTTTTTAGAATCTACTACTGAATTTCTTAGATTTTCTATGGAGACATCCCCTTCTAAAATAGACTTTTTAGACATCACTATTTTTAAAGATGCAGAAGGCATGATCTCCACTAAACTATATCGTAAACCATGCTGGAGGAATGCATTACTGCAATATAATAGCATGCAGCCACGCCATATATTCTCCAACCTTGTGAGGAATCAGTTTACAAGAATTTCTAGGCTTTGTAGGAATAGTATTGATAGGGACATTCAATGGGATATTCTATGTGAATTACTCCAGAATAGGGGTTACCCTACTGGGTTGATAGAAACTATGAAAAAAGATGTACAGTATAAGAATGGTATAATTCCTAATCCTATTGATATCAATAATGCACCATCGACTGATATTCATTTAAGGAATGGAAGCAGTAAAAATAATGGCAAAAATGAGAACAAAAGTAAATATATTCCTAAAGCCAGTTTTAATAACAAAAAGGTAGCTTTTAACACCAGATATACAAATGACAACAAGTTTATTATTAAGGAAAACTGGGGTGTATTACTAATAGATCAATACACCAGCAACATAGTAGGTGATACACCAACGTTCAGGTATAGAAATAGTAAGAATCTAAAGAGATTATTATGTTCTGAGAGAACTAATAGGGAAACCAATGGTATTATGGGTAGATCGACCTCTAGATATGGCACCTTTCCTTGTGAAAGGTGTAATATGTGTAAATACATTACTAGTGACCATCAGTTTATTGTACCTGAACTCTCTTATATATTTACGAGTGATTTTTATGCCACTTGTGAGACTAAGAATTTGATATATCTAGCTACATGCACAGAATGTGATGCATATTATGTAGGTCTAACCTCTAGGAGGTTGAGAGAGCGCATCTATAACCATATATATGATATAAGGAAGATGAATCTAACAAACGCTTTAGCTAAGCATGTAGATACACATCCTAAACATAGTTTCAAATTTAGGGTCCTACAAGTTATAAATACAAATAAGAGAGGGGGTGATGGACAGAATTACTTGGAAACAGCAGAGTTAAATTGGATTTTAAGGTTGAAATCTCATATTCAACCAGGACTTAACCAGTCAGTTAGTATAAAACCTATATTAGCGGCACGTAGATAGATATATCCAATTTGCATTCTTTAGTTAGTCGCTATAGTTAGTTATTTTATTTACATATATACGGTCATGAAATTATTTGACTATGATATTTAAATTGATTGGTATACACTTTTATATATCTGTGGTTTATAGTTGTATTTGTCATTTATTATTTCTGTTTTATTGTATATTCTAGAATTGATGTATTTCTAGTAGTTTTGGGTGCTTTGATGCTTTATACTTTTTATATTTTATTTTCATTAGATGTATTTTTATTTAAGTACTATGTTTACAAGCATATATATCTGTATTCATATATATTTTCATTCATATGCATGATGATTGTGTGTAAATATACTGGTATAAAAAAGAGGTTTATACATACATATATTTACTCCAGTAATATTGAGTTCTACCACACCGTGATGAGTTTGTTGAATGGATTGGTTAATTAATTGATTAATTGAATAAGTGCTTTACGAAATTGATTGATTAATTTGTTGGGTTAAAGTATATAAAGCATTCATATTGTGTCTTTTTTATAAACCTGAGGAAGCGTACCTGTTGTACGTGAAAGCGCTTGTTTTTTATAATAAATTCAGTTCATTTTACATCGTGGAGGTCTCCGTTTGCTTTGTTCTGTGCATATAAATGTTCTGGGAGATGGTCCTTTTTTTCCTTTTGGGCCCTTCATGCCTTTCTACCTCTGGGAACCATTGCAATCCAGTCAGACAACGTCAGTGGTCTGGTATATCAACAAACTGGGAGGGACCAGATCTTACCCCCTTTGTCGCGAGGCCATGAGAGTTTGGGAATGGGCGATCTCCACCGGTCGTTTTCTGATAGCAATGCATATTCCAGGATGGTCCAACATTCTAGCCGACAAACTAAGCCAGACTATTCTGATGCCTTACGAGTGGTCTCCGAATCCTTCAGCAGCGGAGCAGGTCTTTCTCAAGTGGGGTCGGCCTTGCTGCGATCTCTTCGCATCTCCTTCCAATGCAAAGTGCAGTGAGTTCTTCGCTCTGAACCCCCTGCTGGGGGAGTCCCCCAGAGATGCCCTAGTCCATGCTTGGCCTCCCGGTCTTCTTTATGCTTATCCTCCTGTACCCCTTATTCCGAAGTTTCTTCAGAAAGCTTGTCAACCGGGGAGCAAAGTGATTCTCATTGTCCCGTTTTGGCCTTGCCATGTATATTTTCCCTTCCTTTGGTCTCATCTTCTAGCTCCGCCTTGGATCTTGGATCCCATTCAGGATCTCATTTCACACCCCTCGAGGGTCCCTCATCCAAATCTGGACAGTCTGAGGTTCACAGCTTGGCTGCTCCAGTTCCCGTAATTGCTAGGGCTCCTGGATTGTTTTCTTCACTCAGATCTATTCTGGTGGCAGCTTATAAGTCGTCCACCAGGAAGATTTATAGTAGCAAATGGAAGCATTTTTCCTTTTGGGCTTCTCAAAGGAGTTTAGATCCGTTCACGCCTCCTGTTCCGGCTATTCTTGATTTTCTGGCAAATATTTTTCAACAAGGGGCTAGCTCGTCTACAGTCAAGGTTCAACTAGCTGCCATTTCTCATTTTCATGTGTGTGAGAATTCTGCTTCTTTAGCCTCTTGCAGACTGTGTAAAGCTTTTATCAAAGGTACTTTTCTCTTATGTTCTCTGGTCAAAGATCCCATTCCCCCATGGGACCTTACTGTGGTACTTCAAGCGTTGGTTGCTCCTCCATTTGAACCTGCAGCAACCACAGATCTTAAGTTTCTGTCTTGGAAAACAACATTTCTAGTGGCTATCACCTCTGCTAAGAGGGTTTCATAACTGCAAGCATTGTCCGTCAAGTTTCCATACATGATTTTTCACTAGGGCATGGTTTCTCTTCGTACCAATCCTTCCTTCCTCCCAAAAGTAGCATCAGAGGTTAATATCAATCAAGCTATCAATTTACCTGTTTTCTTCCCAAATTTTGCAAACAAAATGGAGTATAAGTTGCATTTGTTGGATGTTCATAGACAGTTACGGTTCTATTTACACAGGACAAAAACCTTTCGTAAATCTGACCAGTTGTTTGTGTCCTTTTCTAAGCTTTTTTGGGTAAACCTATCTCTAAGGTTACCATTGCTAGGAGGATCTCCCTCTGTATCCTTCAGATCTACAAGGATAAAGGTTTGTCTCCTCTGGGTCAGGTAAAAGCTCACTCGACTAGGTCCATGGCTACTTCTGCGGCCTTTTGGTCGAGAGTATCATTAGACGACATTTGTTCTGCGGCTACTTTGTCCTCATCTCATACCTTTATTTCTCACTATAAATTGGACTTGATTTCTCGAAAGAGAGCATCCTTTGGTTCCGCGGTGCTCCGGAATATCCTTCCATGAGGACCACCCAGGAATTTAGTAGCTAGGGACTCTGTCCCACAGGTTGAAGACCAAATGAAGTAAACTACTTCAGATAAAGAAGTTATGTACTCACCATAACTTCCATCTGAGTACTTGTACTTAATTTGTCTTCAACCGTCCCTCCTTCCTTCCCCCCTGGCCTTACCATATGGGCAGCATTATAGCTGGTTTTAGGTGTGTAAGGTGTTTTTTGAGGTCTGGTTGTTCAGTGTAAGGTGCAGCAAACTCAATCTGGGGGTTGGAAGGTAGTGGTGGTGTATTATGGGTAAGGGGAGGAGCTTGGAGCAGATGGTAGTGAAGTTACCGGCTCAGATCCGGTACCCACAGGTTGAAGACAAATGAAGTAGAACTACTTAGATGGAACGTTATGGTGAGTACATAACTTCTTTTTTCCAGCCAGGCCTCCAGTGCCCCATGTCCATGCCAGGTCCAAAGATCGTACTTATCCTAAGGAGCAAATCTCTGACAAATAAATCACTCAAGTTGACGGTGACCACATCTTATCACTAAAGTGGAAAATGAGGTCTGAGGTAACTCACGAGTAGTTGGAGGATTAGTGGGTAAGGAGAGGAGCTCAAGCCTACCCTCTGGACTTGCTTCTGATGTCATTGGGACTGATCGTGGATCCTGAAGGCATCCTAGGGGCTTGACCATCTCCTCTTCTTTTCTTGGGAGTCTTTAAATGCCATACCCGATCCCAATGTGCCTCCAGTGCTCTTTGGTTTGTCCGAGGGCATCTCCCCTTGTTGGACCATGCCTCCCCTAAGGGAGCTTTATCAATGAATGCCCACCTCCAGGACATGCACGTCCAACCCTTCCTGCCATTCCATCAGTCACTCCAGCCACTAATCAAACCCAGATAAACTGGGCCATAGTTGGGGCTGGATCCTTGTATGCCACTGGAGCAGCTTCCCCATTCTTTCTCTTAACTCAGGTTGTTCACTACTTAACATATTTGCCTCTTGTGAGTCAATAATAATTTGTATTCTGATTTATATACCTAATTTAAAACCAACTTCCATTCACCTGTTTCAGGTATATTGTGAATTCCATGTTTGTGATATAAACTTCATAAACACCAATATGGATTGATTTAATTTCTTGCAATTATTTTTTATGTTATTTTGCCATAGGTTCATAGGTGAATACTAGGCTAACTGCCCTGAAGGGCTATTTTAAGCCTAGTCAGTAGCTCAAGTTCCGAATCAGTCCCTGTACTGTGTGTATGTAAGATGAAGACTTTAACCATTATGATAAACTCCCAATCTCAGGGTGCCACTCTAAGGAGAAAGCAACTGGAATTCAGTCTTTTAATTAAGCCTATAAATTCTTCAGCATCCCATGGCACTCGTCTCTGAATCCTTCTAATGTCAGAAAGTGCATTATCATTTGCACAAAGTCTTGGCTTAATGCCCGTGACCTGGTCTTTCAATGGAGAAAATGTTTTCACTTATTTGCTATCTGGGTAGATCCTGTAGGAGAAACAGCATGAAACACTGTCTGGATAAGAGGCTTACCGAGATTCACACAGTAGGCAAATGTAGGCTGAGGGAATTGAACCTTTAGCTACTGTGTGAAGCTCATTGACCACTCCCAGCCTTCATTTTCTGTGCTAAACTGCCAGAGAACATTACACTGTCTCATTTTCTCATAAATACTTTACGCATAGGTGATGTAAAGCCAGTCTTGCCAACAGTAAGGCCTTCCTCCATCTAATCTCCTTTCTGTCTTTTGCTGTCTTCCATCTCCACACCACTCCACATCTGTGGGTTTCTGTTGATTGGTTCTTTTCCATCTTCACCGAAGATGGTCATAGTCTATCCAAGTATTCGTAGCCCTTGAGAACTGTAATCAGCCTCTGGCCAGAAAGGATAGGCATACAAGTGGAGCTAAGCATGCTTTAGCTTCTCAAGGCAGCTGTGGCTCACTCTGGGAAAAGAGTGACAAATATAAATAAGAAATATAAATAATATATACCAGAATAGAAATGAGTGTTTCAGGGCACTAGATGACCTTTCTTTATATAAATTCAGAATAATTTTGGCAAAAACATGTAGTGTTCTACCAAAGAAACCATTTGAGTGGTAAAGAACACAGAATATATGAATTGGATGGGGCCCAAGCTAAAATTGCACATTTAGTTCACTAGACAAAGAAAACAGTGTAGTTAATAGCCAGACAGATTTCTCCTTTAGTCTTCTCACAAGCAGGTTGGAGAAAATGTACTGCAGTAACAAGCTCTGGACTTAATGTTTGATAATCATTTTTAGACAGGGGTTGTACAGGCTTCTGAATCTTATACAATATGTCGGCCTCTGACATCACATTGGCTGTACAGTTTCCTCATGACAATACCGGATGTCAGTTTACCCTCAGCAGGATGACCCACAAGTACTGGAATACTGCCAAGGGTATTTCTTCCAGATATAAAGTAGCCATTGTTAACGTAGTATATTCAGCATTGATTAGGCCTATTATTGGTTATACTGTCCCCTTTGAGATGCACCTCTCTAGATATATCAAATGACTAGAAGGAGTAGGACAAATTGCAGGCCAAAAAAAAAAAACTAACCTACCAGGAAAAACTGGAAGCATCGTCTCTTAATTATCTTACAGACTCCCGAGGGGTGATGTATGCTTTACCATCCTTATCATTAGGGACCCAGTGACAATGGATCGTTAATGATAATAGATAGTATTTTCACAAATCAAATTGCCCTGCTAATCTTAGAACCAGGGAGCTAAATTTTTATCTACAAACAAAAAGACACCATGGACAGACATATTCATCACACATCACCTTACCCACCTCTGGAACAGATCCCTCCTATCCTGGCAAATTAAGCAGTGTAAATACATGATCTTCCTTCAAACAGCACCTAGATGATTGGATGGGTGCTCCACAAATCCACCCCAGGCTTGACTTGTCTAGCCCTGTTGAAGAGAAATTGTAGTCTAAGGGTATGTATTGACAATGCTTAAATGGTCACAAAACACAGTTGCTTATACCTGAAGTAGTACACATATGTCATAAGTTTGCAAATGAATAGCCACAGTTTCCTCTGTGATTCACAGATGTGTAAATCATAGGGTATACTGCAGAGTATTTGCAGCAATTTAGGAGTGCAGGTATGGAAGTACTACGTTGACCATACTATCTCAGCAGCTGTGGTCCCACAACTCCTGTGCTGCTCAGCATAATACATATAACAGCAGCATCATTATCTGATCTGGTGCTGCTCAGATCGTAGAGGATTATGATTGGTTCAATGCCTAAACCAGCGTACATGTTAAGACGAAGATGTTAGGTAGCAAAGCTTGAGAGATGAGTCTTGGCATCAATGTTGAGAACACACAGTAAATTGGATATGATCAGAGAGACCTGATCATAATTCTTTGCTTTGCATGGACCTTTATCTGCTCTATATACTACCAGTTACAAGCAAAAAAAATAAAATAGTTATGTGAACTGTTTTATGGCATTGAAAGATGTAAGACACTCAGACAAGCTACACTTTGGGTAGAAGTGTAGTGTTTGACGAGCAAAGAGCAATAAAAGCCAGTAAACATTTCACATTGCCACACGTCTGTATTATTTTGTGATGACAAAGTGTATAATATTTAAAGCCATGAAAATGCTTTAGATACTGTTCTGTACTGGCTGAAGTGATGCCCCATCACAAACTTAATGGTTAACACTGAAGGGTGCTCAAATCTTTAAGCAGCGTAGTAGACTTTTTTTTTTTTTTTTCAAAAATCCAGACCATGATTGTGATATTCCATGGAGTGCAAAGGCACGTTCCATTGTTGTATACACTGTGTAGAAACACAGTGCCACACCCATCAAATCTTGGGTTGCCACTTAACTGTTTTTGTCCAGACTATCTGGAAATCAAATTGATTATCCGGTAGTCCAGAAAACACTGTACAAACTCTGGTATTCTGCTTCAAAAAAGAAACAGACCATCATAGTTTGTTAAATCATCTGATTTACTATGCTTTTTACAGAAAAGCATAGTAAATCGACTAAAAGTAGGCACCGGGAATAGAAAAAAAGGGCATTCCTGTCTGCTGATGTCACAGTGATGTCACAAATGGGTGGTATGTGGGCTGGAGAGGGGGTGGGAATGATTGGGGATGTTCTTCTTGTTTCAGTGTTGTAGCCATCACATTTGGGTTAGCTGCTTGCAGTAGCCCTCAGTCGGCCTGATTATCAAAGTCTAGGGTCCTGCGTCAGTTGCTGTCTCATCTTCTGTTCCTCCTGCTGGTACTGAACAGGGTGATCGTTCAACTGTTAACCCTAATATTGATGCTGCTGTTAGTGTTGAACATTTGGAAGCCAACGAATGTGATGCTTCCTCTAACCTTGATAAAGACAATTCTGTTAACACTAAGACCAAAGCTGGTATTAGCTCTGCTATTTCTTCTAATAGTTCTTTTTTCAACAAAAAGAACTGTTGCAGCAAGAAAACTGTTCTTACGAGAAGTCGGACTTTTCTGGCGTCCAATTCCTCAGGGTACGAGACATGAATAGTACAATGGACAGTTTCAGTGTGATTAATTTAAGTAATTATTGTTTTTCTGAAATAGAGTTAAAAATTCTTAAATATGGGTTGAATTTTGTTCCTAGTTCGAGGGCCAACTTCAGTAAAACTGTTGTTGACATCAAGAAATACACTAGGAAATTAAATTTATTTTATTTAATGAATGATGTTTCTAACAATAATAAGTGTTTAGTGAAACCCTCCTGTTACACTCCCCAGTTGCATCATACTATTAGAGTTTTTGAAGAACTATGCATTCACGATATTAGTCAGATGCTGCAGTGTAGACCCAATACCTTTAGTAACTTAAATGATGAAAGGAAAGCTTTGAATAACCTTAAGATGTTAAATAAAAACTTCAGGTTTATGAAAAGTGATAAAGGTGGTAACACTGTGATTATGGAACAGGAAGTAAATGTTGGAAATCTTAAGAAATTCAGAAGAGTATGAAATGATCAGTCTTCATCAAATTTTACATAAACAACGTTTGATCCATTCTTATTTATATGAGGCTCTCATGTCTGGTGATATTAATTATGAAGTGTATGATTTTTGTACAGTGCACGAACCCAGGATTGGAGTTATTTTTGGTATTCCAAAAACACAAGTGTTTACTTAGTCCTCCTTTTAGGCCTATTGTTTCTTCACCGCACTCTGTTACTGAGGGTGTCTCTCTTGTCATTGATGCTATTCTAGGACCCGTTTTGGCAAGTGAAGTTTCTTACATCAGGGATTCCTGGCATTTTTTGAACAAACTGAATTTGTATGCACAGAGTGGAACCTTTGATCCTCAGAAGCACATCATTTTACTATTGATGTTGTATCACTATACACTTGTATACCTCATAATGAGGGTGTTGAAGCTGTACGCTGTTTTTTATCTAAGAAAAACAATGGGCTTAGTAGTAATGCCATTTCTACCATTTATGGTTTTTTGGATATAGTTTTAGATAACAACTTTTTTCTATTTGACAAGACCTATTACAAGCAAAAGAGAGGTGTTGCTATGGGGTCTCCTGCTGCACCTGCCTATGCCAACTTGGTTATGGCATGGTGGGAATTTGAGTTTATACCTTATTTAAGTAACAAGTTCCATATTTCTTTTTTTTGCTGTTTTGTTGATGATTTGTTTTTTATTATTGAGGGTAATTTGGAAACTGTTGACTTATTCATTTTAGAAGTTAATTTACTCTCCAGTTACTTGAAATTTACCAAGGGTTGTGTTGGATTAAAAGTTAATTTTTTGGATGTTTTACTTTGGTGGGATGACATTGACATTAGATTCCACAGTCGCATTCACCGTAAAGCGACTTTTACCAACAGCTATTTACATCATTCCAGTAACCACCCTAGGCATATTATTAAGAACATCCCTAGAGGACAGTTTATTAGAGCTAGTCGTATGACGTCGAAGGACTGTGATTTAGCTAGTGAGTTTGAATTTATTATGAACATGTTTATTGAGAGAGTGTACAACAAACTGGCTTTAAAACAAGCCAGTGAAGAAATTGTCAACAGACGTTTAACTGTTTACCAACCATTGTTGAATTATACCTCCAAGCAGATTTTGGGTCCTAATACTGTTTCCTCTGATAAAAGTATTGACACTAATTTAATCTGTGCACTGGATATGACTGTTGATAGTCAGCGTATCCAGCAAACGTTAGTTAAAAACTGGAGAATTATTAGGGGTAATTCTGATATTTATGATGTTTTGGGTGATAAACCTTTTTTTGTTTTAAAGAATAACCTTAACTTGAAGAAAGCTTTAGAGTTTAATGATAACAGCAACACTGTTTTAAGAACTGACAAAAAAGGTATGCATTGTTGTCATCAGTGCAATATGTGTCGATACATTTCTGAGGGTCCTTATATTAATATTGACACCTTAGATAGAACATTAAGTGTGCCAGGTTTTGTCAACTGTAACACCAAAGGTGTTGTCTATATTAGTATGTGTTCTACTTGTCCTGCCTTTTACATCGGCATGACTACTAGGTGTTTAAAAACCCGTATTAGGGAGCACCTTTACAGTATTCGCAACAGTGATGATACCAATGCACTAT
Source organism: Protopterus annectens (assembly GCF_019279795.1). NCBI lineage: Eukaryota > Metazoa > Chordata > Ceratodontiformes > Protopteridae > Protopterus > Protopterus annectens. The sequence goes on along the minus strand of NC_056748.1, from coordinate 127,107,762 downwards.
ATAAGCATTCTGTTAGTTGTTTTGTTTTTAAAAAAATTTTGTTTTCTGTTTTGGAAGTTGTTCATTTTGACATGAGAGGCGGTGATTTTAAAAATTATTTGGAGCAACGGGAGACTATTTGGCAAATCAGATTAAGATCTGACGTCTATCCCGGTTTAAATGATGCCATTAATGTCAAATGTTTTTTAAAAGTATCGAAAGCTGTTTATTAACAAGGATTCTGACATCACTTCCTTTTTTACCTGACACTGTGATTTTTTAAGTTTTTTAAGGTTTGTTAATTAAACTTGTTGATTGTTTAATTAATTAATTGTTGGAAACGCTATTTAAAGGCTGTTTTGTGGTCTATTTTTTATTCTGATGAAGTCTTTTGACGAAAGCGGACAATAAATTGGTGTACGCTATTGCTTGGACTGGTTTTTCCTTTGCCTGTTTGACCGTAGTACTCTATTTGGTTTGGTTCAGCTTTTCCTTTATATTTTTTTTTGCTGTCTCATCTTCCATGACGTTAGGTAGTCGGGGGTTTAAAGCATGCGGCTGATGCCATTACATCAGTCTTTCTTGCCGTGCGGTGCCCGAAGCAGAAGCAGTTCGCAAGTGCTGGTCGGCTGACTCCTGAAATTTTCGTTTTCGAGTTTCGGAACCAAAGTCTTCAACTAAAGCGAAGTACCCCGTTGGGGAAACTTTTTCTTGCTCTAAACCGATGTCAGTAATTGTATTTCTTGTGGAAAGCAAATAACTCATAAAGATTTTCATTCATACTGTATTCCTTGCCTAGGCCCTGACCACGACGTACCTCGCTGTCAGTTTTGTGCCTTATTTAAACCACAAACTATTCATCATCGGTACATTTTTGCTTCTAAATATTTTGGTACTCAGTTCAATTATCCAGATATGTCTTCGGTAAGCCACCCGACTACCGACATTCCGATAAAACGCAAAGATAAAGACAGAAACAGGCCGCCTAGCTCCAAAGCTGTCGACGACGCTTCTCTTAAGCTAGTCGCCAGTTCACCGGTACTCAGTGAGGCGCTTTCGCAGCCCCTGATACCTGCTACTTCAGATTTGAAGGCCTCTATTGAGACCTATTCGTAAACTGCGAAATGCTTCAACTGTGGAACCTGTGGATGTCTCTACCTTGGATGGATCTGGAGCCACTGTGCAGGCACTGGCTTCTGACGGTGTATTCAGGCCTACTGACTTGCATATTAAACCAATGCCATCTTCTTCTAGGCCTAAAACTCGAACCATGCCTAGGAAACCAATGCCTAGACTGCATGGTCAGGCCTCTATGCCTAAAAAACAAATTATAAGAATGGCTGAAGACCTTATTACTTTAATCAGGGGAAGCCAACCTTCCCCCTCTAAGAGACCTAGGACGGAATTTGCTTATGATACTTCTGACCAGGATTCTGAAATTTCTGTCTCCTCTGATGACCAGGATTTACCCTTATCTACCTATGAGGATTGTGATGCAGAGGAATCTATTCCCTCTGATTCTCCCCCGGATGATTTTTCTTTTGGTGAAACCTTGCTTACTCATAGGGAGCATTTTCACTGGGAAAGCCAGGATTACTCTGATTCTAAAAAGAGGCTTAGAGATTTCTTACTCCTGCCCCAACACAGGCCTTTAGCTATCCCTCCTTTGCTGGACATGGTTGATGATGCCTTTTCGGAATCTAGCTTGGCTCCTGACTTTTTACCTCCTGCCCCCAGAAAACTTGATAGATATTACAGGGTTCCTGATTCTCACAAGTTCCTTTTAAAATCTATTAACGGATCCTGAGACCATTTCACAGGGACCCAAGAGCATTAAGGCTACTACTGCCAAAAATCCTACCCCCTCTGATAGAATTCAGGGCACTGGATAGATGGGAGTGAAGGTATACACCTCTGCAACCTTGGCCATCAGGGCCTTAAATTGCCATTTTCATATGTTAAAGTATCAGCAGCATATTATTGGATTGTTTAAATGGAAAATGATGTTGATTCCTAATTGTGCTGAAAATAAGGATTTAATGCATTCTGCTGAACAGGTTGGAAAACATACTTTGCAATGTGGTTTTGATTCACTAGAGGCATCTTGCAGGGCTGCTGTCACCGGGTCTGTACTTAAAGGGCATGCTTGGCTTAAGGAGCAGTCCTTGCCAGATCATGTTAAAACTAAATTTCTGGATGTTCCCTTAAATCAGGACCGCCTGTTTGGCGACAAAGCAGAAGATGTTCTTAAAAAGATGGAGGAAAAAGCTAAATCTATGCAAACTGTTAAAGATTTCTTACAAGTGCAGCCTCCTAGATTTAGTAGGCATTGGCCCTCAAAGAATTGGTCCTTTCCTGCCTCTTCCAGGCCTTCTCAGTTCAAACCCAGAACCAGCAGAACACATAGGCTTCAGTCCCAGGGTACGCACAGGACTAAACAGTGGGGGGCTCCCACTTCCAAATCAGGGAGTAGTAAGACTCCCCCCTATGGTAAGCTGTCTCAGTGACTTACCTTTAAAACTACCAAGCACTTTTCAACTGACTGCTCCTTTAGGGGGGAAGATTGCTCGGCAAGCAAAAAACTGGGAACACTTTGCCTAAGACAAATGGGTTTTAAACATAGTTTCTCAAGGATACAGATTTCACTTCCACATGTTACCAACCCCAAACAGTTGGCCAGATCTACCCCCAAATCAGTGGGCAGAGGCTCAAAAGCAAGTACTCTCTCTCTCTTAAGATTAAAGGCTATTAAGACTATACCCGAAGAGAAAAAGGGACAAGGTGTCTACTCAAGACTTTTCCTGGTACCCAAGTACCCAAAAAAGACAACTCATGGTGTTCTATTCTGGACCTGTCTGTCCTAAACACCTTCTTGGTGATTCCAAAATTCAAGATGCTAACTCTTCACCAGTTGCTTCCCATGATAGGCAAAGATGCCTGGTTGGCAACACTGGATTTAAAGGAAGCCTACCTGCACATCCCAATCAGGGAATCTTGCAGAAAATACCTATGCTTCAAAGCAGACTGCATGCACTATCAGTTCTCTGCACTGCCCTTTGGCTTATCTACTGCACCCAGGGTATTCACAAAGTGCCTAGCTCCAGTCATTGCATTTTGCAGACAAAGACATATTCAAATATACCCATACCTGGACGATTGTCTAATTCAGGCAGAAAGCCAGGACATACTTCTGAATCATCTGGCATTTGTACAAAAGGTGTTAACTTGTCTGGGGTGCACCATAAACGAAAAGAAATCATAGCTGGTACCCTGTCAATAAATTATATTCCTGGGAGCAAGCTTGAACACAACCTCCCAGAAGGCTTTCCTCACACCAGAGAAACAAAATCATTTGACAACTTACTTCAAACTAGTTGCCACAAAAACCCTGCTATCTGCAAGGCAAATACTGCAAGCCTTGGGGTTCATGGCTTCATGCATTCTACTAATTCCATATGTAAGACTGCATATAAGAAAACTACAATGGTATCTAGAAAGCCTATGGTGTCAACATTCTCAGGATCTAGAAGCAATGATTCCTATCATATCTTGCTTACAGTTAGAATTCCTTTGGTGGGCAGAGGCCTGCCACCAAAACGAGGGACTACCATTCACTCTACCCCCTGCCACCCAAACCCTAACAACAGATGCATCAGACTATGCATGGGGGGCTCACCTGGCAGGGAAGTGCATTCAGGGCAAATGGAACCCAAGTCAAATGCACCTGCATATCAATCAAAAAGAAATGTTAGCTGTACAGAATGCTTTGACAGCCTTCAAGGACCACATTCTTCCAGGAAAATTAGTGGTAAAGGTGGATAACACCACTGTTATGTGGTACATAAACAAGCAGGGGGGTACCCGTTCTTACTCCCTCTGCAGACTAGCCATGGCTCTGTGGAACACAGCCTTGAGCTACCAAGTTCTACAGGCTCAATTCCTGCCAGGAAAACTAAATACACTGGCAGACGAACTAAGCAGAAATCTCATGGACTCACAAAAAAGGAAAGTTGGGGAAACTTTTGAAAAATTGACTTTTATGGCTTGAAGATTAAGCACTCAGCAAAAAAAAAAAAAAAAAAAAAAAAAAAAAGAAAAAAAAAAAAAAAAAAAAAAAAAAAAAAAAAAAAAAAAAAAAAAAAAAAAAAAAAAAAAAAAAAAAAAAAAAAAAAAAAAAAAAAAAAAAAAAAAAAAAAAAAAAAAAAAAAAAAAAAAAAAAAAAAAAAAAAAAAAAAAAAAAAAAAAAAAAAAAAAAAAAAAAAAAAAAAAAAAAAAAAAAAAAAAAAAAAAAAAAAAAAAAAAAAAAAAAAAAAAAAAAAAAAAAAAAAAAAAAAAAAAAAAAAAAAAAAAAAAAAAAAAAAAAAAAAAAAAAAAAAAAAAAAAAAAAAAACAAAAAAAAAAAAAACAAAAAAAAGTTTTACATTTTTTTGAGAAGGGTGTTGATTGAAATCCCCAGATAGTGTGCAAGCTTTAGGAAATAATCTCTAGTCCGACAAAGTGGACGCTTGGTGGGAGCAGTAAGGAGCCAATCATTCAGGTAAGGGTAGACCTGAATCCTCTGAAGCCTCAGGTGAGCCGCTACTACTGCCATCACTTTGGTGAACATACTAGAGACTGTGGTGAGACCAAAGGGTAGGGCTCGGAACTGATAATGTTTGGCTCCTAGCCAGAAGCGGAGGAACCTCCTGAAGATTCTGTGCATCTTTATGTGACAGTAAGCATCCTGGAAGTCAAACGAGCACATCCAGTTGCTCTCTTGCAGATACGGCATGATGGCCTGTAAAGCGAGCATCCCGAACTTCTCTTTGGCAACTGACAGGTTCAGAGAAGATAGGTCCACAATGGGCCTTAAATCCCCCATCTTTTTTGGCATCAAAAAGAACCTGGAGTAGATTCCCGATCTGGACTGATCTGGGGGGATGAGTGGACATGGACAGACATATTCATCACACATCACCTTACCCACCTCTGGAACAGATCCCTCCCATCCTGGCAAATTAAGCAGTGTAAATACATTATCTTCCTTCAAACAGCACCTAGATGATTGGATGGGTGCCCCACAAATCCACCCCAGGCTTGACTTGTCTAGCCCTGTTGAAGAGAAATTGTAGTCTAAGGGTATGTATTGACAATGCTTAAATGGTCACAAAACACAGTTGCTTATACCTGAAGTAGTACACATATGTCATAAGTTTGCACATGAATAGCTACAGTTTCCTCTGTGATTCACAGATGTGTAAATCATAGGGTATACTGCAGAGTATTTGCAGCAATTTAGGAGTGCAGGTATGGAAGTACTACGTTGACCATACTATCTCAGTTGCTGTGGTCCCACAACTCCTGTGCTGCTCAGCATAATACATATAACAGCAGCATCATTATCTGATCTGGTGCTGCTCAGATCGTAGAGGATTATGATTGGTTCAGTGCCTAAACCAGCGTACATGTTAAGACGAAGATGTTAGGTAGCAAAGCTTGAGATGAGTCTTGGCATCCATGTTGAGAACACACAGTAAATTGGATATGATCAGAGAGACCTGATCATAATTCTTTGCTTTGCATGGACCTTTATCTGCTCTATATACTACCAGTTACAAGCAAAAAAAATAAAATAGTTATGTGAACTGTTTTATGGCATTGAAAGATGTAAGACACTCAGACAAGCTACACTTTGGGTAGAAGTGTAGTGTTTGACGAGCAAAGAGCTATAAAAGCCAGTAAACATTTCACATTGCCACACGTCTGTATTATTTTGTGAAGACAAAGTGTATAATATTTAAAGCCATGAAAATGCTTTAGATACTGTTCTGTACTGGCTGAAGTGATGCCCCATCACAAACTTAAAGGTTAACACTGAAGGGTGCTCAAATCTTTAAGCAGCGTAGTAGACTTTTTTTTTTTTTTTTTTTCAAAAATCCAGACCATGATTGCGATATTCCATAGAGTGCAAAGGCACATTCCATTGTTGTATACACTGTGTAGAAACACAGTGCCACAGCCACACCCATCCAATCTTGGGTTGCCACTTATCTGTTTTTGTCCAGACTATCTGGAAATCAAATTGATTATCCAGTAGTCCAGAAAACACTGTACAAACTCTGGTATTCTGCTTCAAAAAAGAAACAGACCATCATAGTTTGTTAAATCATCTGATTTACTATGCTTTTTACAGAAAAGCATAGTAAATCGACTAAAAGTAGGCACCAGGAACAGAAAAAAAGGGCATTCCTGTCTGCTGATGTCACAGTGATGTCACAAATGGGTGGGATGTGGGCTGGAGAGGGGGCGGGAATGGTTGGGGATGTTCTTCGTGTTTCAGTGTTGCAGTCATCACATTTGGGTTAGCTGCTTGCAGTAGCCCTCAGTCGGCCTGATTATCAAAGTCTAGGGTCCTGCGTCAGTTCCTGTCTCATCTTCCGTGATGTCAGGTAGTCGGGGGTTTAAAGCATGCAGCTGACGCCATTACATCAGTCTTTCTTGCCGTGTGGTGCCCAAAGTAGAAGCAGTTCGCAATTGCTGGTCGTCTGACTCCTGAAATTTTCGTTTTCGAGTTTCAGAACCAAAGTCTTCAACTAAAGAGAAGTACCCCGTTGGGGAAACTTTTTCTTGCTCTAAACCGATGTCAGTAAAAGTCAGTAATTGTATTTCTTGTGGAAAGCAAATAACTCATAAAGATTTTCATTCGTACTGTATTCCTTGCCTAGGCCCTGACCACGACGTACCTCGCTGTCGGTTTTGTGCCTTATTTAAACCACAAACTATTCATCGTCGGTACATTTTTGCTTCTAAATATTTTGGTACTCAGTTCAATTATCCAGATATGTCTTCGGTAAGCCACCCGACTACCGACATTCTGAAAAAACGCAAAGATAAAGACAGAAACAGGCCGCCTAGCTCGAAAGCTGCTGACGACACTTCTCCTAAGCTAGTCACCAGTTCGCCGGTACTCAGTGAGGCACTTTCGCAGCCCCTGTTACCCGCTACTTCAGATTTGAAGGCCTCTATTGAGACCTATTCGGAGTCCGATAAGCTGCAAGATGCTTCAACTGTGGAACCTGTGGATGTCTCTACCTTGGATGGATCCGGAGCCACTGTGCATGCACCGGCTTCTGACTGTGTATTCAGGCCTACTGACTTGCATATTAAACCAACGCCATCTTCTTCTAGGCCTAAAACTCGAACCATGCCTAGGAAACCAATGCCTAGACCGCATGGTCAGGCCTCTATGCCTAAAAAACAAATTATAAGAATGGCTGAAGACCTTATTACTTTAATCAGGGGAAGCCAACCTTCCCCCTCTAAGAGACCTAGGAATGAATTTGCTTATGATACTTCTAACCAGGATTCTGAAATTTCTGTCTCAGGATTTACCCTTATCTACCTATGAGGATTCTGATGCAGAGGAATCTATTCCCTCTGCTTCTCCCCCAGATAATTTTTCTTGTGGTGAAACCTTGCTTACTCATAGGGAGCATTTTCACTGGGAAAGCCAGGATTACTCTGATTCTAAAAAGAGGCTTTTAGAGATTTCTTACTCCTGCCCCAACACAGGCCTTTAGCTATCCCTCCTGTGCTGGACATGGTTGATGATGCCTTTTCGGAATCTAGCTTTGCGCCTGACTTTTTACCTCCTGCCCCCAGAAAACCTGATAGATATTACAGGGTTCCTGATTCTCACAAGTTCCTTTTTAAAAATCCTCCTGCGGATCCTGAGACCATTTCACAGGGACCCAAGAGCATTAAGGCTACTACTGCCAAAAATCCTACCCCCTCTGATAGAGATTCCAGGGCACTGGATAGATGGGGTAAGAAGGTATACACCTCTGCAACCTTGGCCATCAGGGCCTTAAATTGCCATTTTCATATGTTAAAGTATCAGCAGCATATTACTGGATTGTTTAAATGGAAAATGATGTTGATTCCTGATTGTGCTGAAAATAAGGATTTACAGGATTTAATGCATTCTGCTGAACAGGTTGGAAAACATACTTTGCAATGTGGTTTTGATTCACTAGAGGCATCTTGCAGGGCTGCTGTCACCGGGTCTGTACTTAAAAGGCATGCTTGGCTTAAGGAGCAATCCTTGCCAGATCATGTTAAAACTAAATTGCTGGATGCTCCCTTAAATCAGGACCGCCTGTTTGGCGACAAAGCAGAAGAGGTTCTTAAAAAGATGGAGGAAAAAGCTAAATCTATGCAAACTGTGCAGCCTCCTAGATTTAGTAGGCATTGGCCCTCAAAAAATTGGTCCTTTCCTGCCTCTTCCAGGCCTTCTCAGTTCAAACCCAGAACCAGCAGAACACATAGGCTTCAGTCCCAGGGTACGCACAGGACTAAGCAGTGCGGGGCTCCCACTTCCAAATCATGGAGTAGTAAGACTCCCCCCTATGGTAAGCTGTCTCAGTGACTTACCTTTAAAACTTCCAAGCACTTTTCAACTGACTGCACCTTTAGGGGGAAAGATTGCTCTGCAAGCAAAAAACTGGGAACACTTTGCCCAGGACAAATGGGGTTTAAACATAGTTTCTCAAGGATACAGATTTCACTTCCACATGTTACCACCCCCAAATCAGTGGGCAGAGGCTCAAAAGCAAGTACTCTCTCTCTTAAGATTAAAGGCTATTAAGACTGTACCCGAAGAGAAAAAGGGACAAGGTTTCTACTCAAGACTTTTCCTGGTACCCAGAAAAGACAACTCATGGTGTTCTATTCTGGACCTGTCTGTCCTAAACACCTTCTTGGTGATTCCAAAATTCAAGATGCTAACTCTTCACCAGTTGCTTCCCATGATAGGCAAAGACGCCTCGTTGGCAACACTGGATTTAAAGGAAGCCTACCTGCACATCCCAATCAGGGAATCTTGCAGAAAATACCTATGCTTCAAAGCAGACTGCATGCACTGTCAGTTCTCTGCACTGCCCTATGGCTTATCTACTGCACCCAGAGTATTCACAAAGTGCCTAGCTCCAGTCATTGCATTTCGCAGGCAAAGAAATATTCAAATATACCCATACCTGGACAATTGTCTAATTCAGGCAGAAAGCCAGGACATACTTCTGAATCATCTGGCATTTGTACAAAAGGTGTTAACTTGTCTGGGGTGCACCATAAACGAAAAGAAATCATAGCTGGTACCCTGTCAATAAATTATATTCCTGGGAGCAAGCTTGAACACAACTTCCCAGATGGCTTTCCTCACACCAGAGAAACAAATTCATTTGACAACTTACTTCAAACTAGTGGCCACAAAAACCCTGCTATCTGCAAGGCAAATACTGCAAGCCTTGGGGTTCATGGCTTCGTGCATTCTACTAATTCCATATGCAAGACTGCATATAAGAAAACTACAATGGTATCTAAAAAGCCTATGGTGTCAACATTCTCAGGATCTAGAAGCAATGATTCCTATCATATCTTGCTTACAGTTAGAATTCCTTTGGTGGGCAGAGGCCTGCCACCAAAACGAGGGAGTACCATTCACTCTACCCCCTGCCGCCCAAACCCTAACAACAGATGCATCAGACTATGCATGGGGGGCTCACCTGGCAGGGAAGTGCATTCAGGGCAAATGGAACCCAAGTCAAATGCACCTGCATATCAATCAAAAAGAAATGTTAGCTGTACAGAATGCTTTGACAGCCTTCAAGGACCACATTCTTCCAGGACAATTAGTGGTACATAAACAAGCAGGGGGGTACCCTTTCTTACCCCCTCTGCAGACTAGCCATGGCTCTGTGGAACACAGCCTTGAGCTACCAAGTTCTACAGGCTCAATTCCTGCCAGGAAAGCTAAATACACTGGCAGACGAACTAAGCAGAAATCTCATGGACTCGCATGAGTGGAAAATGGAACCAAAGATTTTCAACATGTTGATCAACAAATGGGGGATCCCAGATATAGACCTGTTTGCCTCCCCCCAGAACTACCAATTGGACAAATTCTGCACAAGGACTCCCCACAAACAAGCTTGGAAGGTGGATGCTCTGTCCTTCAGCTGGAAAAATCTTATCCGTTTATGCCCTCAAAGTACTACTAAAGATCAAACAGGACAAACCAAGGATGATACTGATTGCACCAGACTGGCCACACCAACACTGGTGTACCCCCTCTTGCACAGCCTGACTAATTACCTAATCTCTCCGTTAACATTCCTCAGTATACAAGTGTTGGATAGCATTTTGGAGGCAAGGAGGCCTAGCACTAGAAAATCTTATGCTGAAAAATGGAAAAGATTCTGTGCCTGGAACCAAACTCAAGGGATGGCCACAGCAGCGCCCAGTTTACCTCAGATTCTTCAATACTTAACTGAGATGCTTCACAAGGGCCTTTTTTTCCCTCCATCAAATTTCACGCCTCAGCCATTTCAGCTCATTACAGCACAGAACCACCCCTCTTTTCTCACCCACTGCTCAAGCAGTTCCTCAGAGGGGCCAAAAACTTAAGACCACACAGGAGAGCCCCAACTCCAGCCTGGGACCTTAATTTTGTATTGGAAAAACTCACTCTTCCTCCTTTTAAGCCAGCTGCAAATGCAGAGTTAAAATTCCTTTCTTGGAAAATAGCTTTCCTTTTAGCAATCACTTCAGCAAGAAGGGTATCTGAATTACAAGCCCTTATGGCAGTGGAGCCTTTCATCATCTTTCATGCGGACAGGGTGTCCCTCAGGACCAATCCCTCTTTTATGCCCAAGGTGGTATCCAGTGTGGCTCTTAATCACTCCATTCATTTGCCAGCCTTCTTTTCTAATCCACAAAACAAAGGAGAACAGATACTGCACTCCTTAGATGTGCACAGACAAATTAGATTTTATTTGGACAGGACTAAACCTCTAAGGAAATCAGAAGAACTGCTGGTGGCATTTGCTGCAGGGGCAGAGGGGAAGGCTATTTTAAAGCAAACCATTTCTTAATGGATAGGCTATTGCATTTCATTTCTTCCATAAGCACCATGGAAAACCTATCCCACAGGGGATTAGACCCCATTCAACCAGGGCTGCATCTACCTCTACAGCCTTTCTCAGAGGTGTCCCTACAAGAGGCATCCTAGAAGCTGCTACCTAGAGTTCTGTACATACTTTCACCAAGCATTACCATTTGCCAATTTTCTCTAAATCCGGAGCTGGTTTTGCCACTACAGTCTTGCAGGGCCTTATAGCTGGTCCTAATGCTATCTAAATTCCTCCGCCCATCTTTAGCTTTGGGAATCTACCCAAGTATGATGACTGCAACAGTGAAGCATGAATAACATAGTACAGTTGTGTAAACTTACCATAAATGTAGATGTTCGAGTGTACTCACTGTTGCAGTCCAGGTTACCCTCCCTCCAGCCCCCTGACGTCTTTTGGCTATACCTCTATTCTCCTTTACTATACTTAAAAGCTTTTTGGTGTATTTTCTTTTTTGTTGGCGGTATAACCTTGTGTGCATGTGTGTGTGTGTCTGTGTGTGTCTGTGTGTGTGTGTGTGTGTGTGTGTATATATATATATATATATATATGCACATATATATATATATATATATATATATATATATATATATATATGCACATATGTATATATATATATATATATATATATATATATATATATATAATTGCTTCCCATTCAGGTGGGCACCTGATATCGGGGGCAAGAAAAACTGATGTAATGGCATCAGCTGCATGCTTTATACCCGTGACTACCTGACGTCACAGAAGATGAGACAGCAACCAACTCAGAACCCAAGACTTTGATAATCAGGCCGACCGAGGGCTATTGCAAGCAGATAACCCAAATGTGATGACTGCAAAAGTGAGTACACTCAAACATCTACATTTATGGCAAGTGTACACAACTGCACTTTACTGGTAATGTGAGGGGTGTGGCCTTACTCTGGTTTTAGCCACAACGAAAGGTGGCAACCCTAGTCCAATCCCAGTGGGAGGCGATAACCGTGAGCTCTCTGAAAACTTGCTGCAGCAACCAGAATACAACAAACTCCAGTCAAGGAAAACCGCCTTATTACCTTCGTAACTTGTTAAGCACTTTCATTCCTGTTAATGATGAATTTTAAAAGCCCGCATTTAACAGTACATAAACATACCATATGACAATATTAGACTGATCAGTGTGTTACATTTATGAATAATTAATACACAATTTTATTTTTGATTTACAAGTAAATATTTTTAGGATTTGACAGTAAATACTTTTGTTTACAATTGTGTATAAATTATTATTTTTTTTTAGCATTTTTGTTTTTTTACTTCACTTATTAAATTGTCTGCATTGGTAAAAATATAATCATCCACATACAACTCAAATAATAAATAACTTGAAATACTGTTGTCAAATTGCATAATTTCAGTCTCAAGACTGTTCATTGTAGTCTGATTGTATTGTATAAGCATTTCCAGCAACTCAGTACAGTGACGGTCAAAAAGTGCTAAAAGGTCAAAATGTAAAGCTGATCCTTCTTTTAAACCAGTGGGAAATTACCAAGTCCTCAAACCTTTGGGCACTATGCCCTGTTTTATATATTCTCAAAAGTAACAGTTTTCTGCTTGTAATTAAGTAATCAACTCCTGCTATAGCAATGTCCAAAATGAGTGAATGCCAATCTGCAAACAATACAGTTATTGCCCTGAGAAATGCTTGGAGGGTTTCCCCTCCACCCTTTACAGAATATGTAGCCTACTCTAAGGCATACGTCCTTTAGATAGTTTGTAAATTTTGAAGAAAAACAAAAACCTTGCTGTGTTGTGTGCTGACCTGTAAGTCTGTCTTCTTCTGTACTTTGGTGCAGTTCATTCATTCTGACTTCAGGCAAATGTGTTTGGTGAGCACTATATGTTTGAATGAAATAAAACTGAGAAAGATCTTTAGTACCACAGCAGAGGTTTAGATTGCTATGGAGAAAAGGAAATATGGACATGGGAGACACATTTTAGACTCCGGAGCCTTCACTAGCAATTTGCAGAAAGTTAAGGCTTGTGTAGCCAATCTGCTTATCCTGATTTCTTCAGAGGCAGACTATGCATAAGACGACTTTAGTATGCATGCTGGGGGGGGGGGGGTCACATTGTTTCTACAGTGAGATTTGTATTTTGCTTTTCAGTGCATTTTGTATAAAGTTAAATGTTAGTCGTTAAGGCTGTTACAAATTTTTAGTAAACTGCTTTTGTTTTCAAGCTAATTTCATTAAATGGAAATAATAGTCTCATTTTAACTTTTGTGTGTGAAGGTATAGCCATGAAAAGAAAGGTTAATTCAAAACATTGTTACTAAATCTTAATGAACAATGTAATAATCTTCCAATGCAGAGGTATGTTGTTCTTAGCAAGCAATATCATTTTCTTAGGAATAATCTTTCAGACATTTTTAAAAGTTATTTCAGGACAGACTAGTAAACAGTTTTCTAGCTAAGAGAGATTGTATTTAACAGTGAATTCTTAATTACCCATGTTTACGGTATGTGTCCAACTCCATCTTTTCTAGGGTAATCCTAAGAAAAATGAAAGTCTTTGGACAGTGGCAAGAGGAGTGTGCCGAATGCTACAGAAGAACTATGGGTGTGTCAGAGTAGACTTTGCACAACCATTTTCCATGAAGGTACAGTATAAAGTCAATAATATTTAGAGTTATTAGCGTCTAAGTAATTGGATAATCATAGAAATACCAAAGTATTTTTCAGGAAAAACCTGGAGCAATTCCAGGACAAGTGGTATGCAGTGCATGCTGTGTTACATAATATATAACTATTTAGTACCCACATTATCCATTTCATGATTATAGGAAGCCATCATGTGTCCTTGCATGCAGTGGGCATAAGTCATGAAACCAATCTTGGATGAGATGTTAGACCAGTACAGGACACATGCATTCAGCATATCCCCCCCAGCATCAGTTTGGAAAGTGTAAGGTCACCTGCTATATGTCTTTGGAAGGTGGAAATAAACCCATATGTATGAAGGGAGAACATAAAAACACCAAACAGAAGGCAAACCCAGCAGGAACTGAACTTAAGATTTATGTACTATGAGGCAGCATAACTAACCCTGCACCACTGTACCTCCTCACAACAGGTAATATGAAAGTACTAAACAACAGCTTGTAAATATTGTGTGCCTTTTGTTTATGATGAAAACATGCCATGGTGACAAGTAAGGTTCATCTAAACTTTATGGAAAAAGGTGAGAGCCTGGCTAAGGAGCTAGAAATTGAAGGGATATAAAGGCAAGTGTTAGTTTACATTTAAAAAGTTGAGTGTGACAAAAGTGGAATGGTATATTCTAGTACCTGTACTAGTATTTCCTGCTTACAGGAATTTTTTAAGGTTCTCTGCTGGCTCATCACATTTTCAGTTCTCTACTTTGCCCTTTGGACTTTCTAAAGCCCCAAGAGTCTTCACAAAATACCTCCCCCTGTCATATCCCTTCTGTAGGGCACAGGGAATACAGATATCCCCTTACTTAGGCAACCTGCTAATACAGGCACCATTTCAACAGATAGTTTTATCGCACCGTAACGTCAACCTGCCTCTCCTCCAGGGCCTGGAATTCACACTCAATTTTAAAAAGTGTGCAATGACCTCGGCCCAAGGCATTGTTTTATTTATTCATTTATTTTTTAAATATTTTTATTTGGTTTTAAAACAGTAAATAAACACATCAGTTATAAAACACCCAACTATGTACATGGGTCCACAGCTGATAAATACATATAAATTATACATAACAATGGCAATTAATATTTTTTAAGCAAGTCGGGAAGTTTAAGCCAAGATTTATATGAATGTGTAATATTAGAAGTTCTCATCTTTATAGTGTGCAATTCGCTACTGCAAACAATTTTGCCATGCTAATAAATTCAACACTAGAGGGGGTAACTTTACTTTTCCAAATTTTAGTAATTACTTTTTGGCTATAGCAAGGATAGACCAAAGAACAGGTGCTTGGGTTTTTGGAAGTATCTCAGGAATTGGAGCATTAAATACAAATGAAAGATTTAGATTACATCTGTCTGACCATAGAGCTTGAATGAAGTTATTAATTCCTTTCCAAAAAGGGGAGATGACTTCACATCAGCTATTATCTCCAGCATTTAATTCTATTTGATTTATACATAATTGTAATTTCAAAAGCTCTTTGTAAAAATTTCCAAGTGAAAAATTTCCAGTATAATGAAGATGTAGTTTTATCTGTAGATTTGAATATTTATTTCTTGTATTTTTCAGAGAAGTCTTCATTATTAATTTTTGAGGAGTATTTCCAATGGGAATTGTCTAAATATGTGAAATCTAACTTAAATTGTATAAATTTATGAAAAATATGATTTATTTTTCATTGCATTATAATTGATTTTTATTAAGAATTCCAATAATTTGGGGCACAATTTCTTATCTAGGTTAAATATCATATTTATGTCTGTGTTCCCAGAGTCTCTAAATATTTGTAAAATTAACCAATCCTCAGAACCTATGTTGTATTTGGGCATTAAATGTTCAACTGTGTGTGTGTGTGTGTGTGTATATATATATATATATATATATATATATATATGTATGTGTGTGTGTGTGTGTGTGTGTGTGTGTATATATATATATACATGTATATATATATGTGTATATATATATATATATATATTTGTATAAATATACACACACACACACATATATATATATATATATATGTATATATAAAAACAGCATATATGTATGTGTTTGTATATCAGTACTGTTTAAAAATTGATGCCAATAAGTTGTTACTTTTTTGTGTCAGTACTAGCATTTTGTTGAATTTGTGAGTTTCTGAGCAGTCGTTTACATGTGCAGTTGGAAACATAGAAAATATTAAGTCTTTAATACAATGGTTAGAATATGTGAAACTTTGGAAAGAGGAAATTATGTTATTTAAATAGGGAATTTGAGAAGAGTGTGTAATTCCATTTGCACACATCTTTTAATAACCAGATAAAACTATTAGGGACTATTTGTTTGTGACTGGTTGTGATATATTTATTATTTATTAATAATATTTCTTGATGCATTACTTTCCACTATGAATCATAAGATGAATGTATCCACACCGCTATAACTTTTATAACTGTTGAAGTAGCATAAAATTGAATATCTGGGAATCAGTATTCCATCATTACCCCAACCTATTCTGTGCCAATCTAAAAAACTCTTGATTTATTAGGATAACATCAAAAAAAGTAGAATATTATTCATCTTTATAATTTTTTTTTGGTGGAGATAGTACTAAAGATCATAAGACAAACAGCATTTTAGGGAGAATTACTATCTTAATAAGCATTAATCGTTCATCCATGATAAAGAAGAATTTGTGACTAAACTTAAGATTTTATCAACAACCTGTTGAAAATATGTATAATTCCTTTACTAATATGCATAATTGTTATACCATGGTATTTCATTTGATTGCTATTCCAAATGAGTTTAGAATATTTTTGTATGAATTTTATTAATTAATAATATACTTGTTTATTACTATTAAATGTTAAGTTCAAGATTTCTTCAAACTGACTCATAGAACTAATATTGTATTCTAATGAATTCTCTGTATTTTCTGGTTAGGAAAATATCAGCAAAGGGTTGAATCTTTAATTTGAAATCTTTTATTTTGATACCATTAATGTTCGTATTGGATCTAATACTGTTTGCAAAGGTTTCTATGGCTAATGCAAAAAGTAAAGGTGATAATGGACATCCTTAGTTTTGTGCCTTTTTGTAATGTAAAGTAATTAGAAAATAATTTATTTTAACTTAAGCACAATAGTTATTCTATAGAAATTAATGCAATTAGCTCAGGTGAGAAATTATACACTTTAAGTGTTTTAAACAGGTACGACCGATTAACTGAGTCAAAAGCCTTATCTAAATCGAGACTAACAATAGAAAGTTCTTTTTTATTTGCATATTCTATTAATGTATGTATTTTTATTATATTATCCTGTACTTGTCTATTTAAAATAAACCCGGTTTGATCATTGTTAATTAGTTTAGGTATAATTAGATTAATTCTATTAGCTAAAATGGACATGAACATCTTATAGTCCAAATTTCAAAGGAAAATGGATCTGTATGATGAACACGTTGTAGGATCCTTATCTTGTTTTAAAACAGGTGATATAAATTTCCATGATGGGGGGACTTCAGCAGTTGTTTCTATTTCTGTATAGACCTTATTTAATATTTCAACTGTGTCATCCAGTAGTATTTTGCATAGTTCTGATATAAGGCGATGTAAGTATTATTTTTTAAACTTTTTTATTTGATCTTTTATTTCTATAAAGTGAATGGTCTATCAATTTATTTTTGTTCACTTGTTAATTTATTTATATTTTCCCTTAGAAAAGTTTGAACTATATCATCATTATCTAGGCTATTTGTTTTATTATTTATATTTTCATAAAAAAAATGTAAAGCCTTCAAGAATACCTTTAATATCTGTTCTTCTTTTTTTATTATTTATGTGTTATACTTTCTTTGATATGATTTAGTTTATTCATTTTCTTTGATCTAAGAGCAAGTTTATGCAGGCTGAAAGGGTTTATCGAATATGCCTGAAGTTTAATTTTTTCCAGGTTTATTGAAATTCTAGGATTTAGAATTTCACCATGTTCTGTATTTAGGTTTTTAAGTTCAGACTGACTGATAATGTCATTTGGTTTTAGATTGAACTTTAGTGTGTCTGTTTTGGCATGTATTGTATTCAGTTCTTTGTCCCATTCTGTTGTTTGGCTAATGTACCAGCTTGTAAGTCTTCAGTTTATGTAAGCTTTTAGTGGGATGGATCCCACAAGACAGTGTCAGATACTTAACCATTCATGTTTATTTCTAGGAAATTTTTGATATCTTTAACATACCAATCCTTGAATCCTTTCATTTTAATAGTGTATGCTGGTAATCTCCTGTGATGTATTAAATTGTCAGTTTTTAAAATAATACTAAAGATCATAGCATTATGGTTCAGTAATGAACATTAAAGTATTGAAACTTCTCTGATATGTGATAACAGATTGAGACAAAATTATTATTAATATTTGTTTGTTTTCCATATCTATATGAGTAATGGGTAAATTGGAGTAAGTTTGTTTTCCTAAGCTCATATATATGTATCCTTTAAAGTCATTAGATTTACAAAATTTAAGTGTTTGACTGAAGATGTGATTGTCAACTTTCTGTGTGCAGTGGAATATTTGATAAAATACAGTTAAAATCACCAGCTGTTATGACATCATCTTTCATGTAATAGGCTGTAGTGTCCAAGTATTTTTTTTCATTTTTATCTCCAAGCCCTGGAATCTAGTAAGGGTTCACCAGTGTATAGAGCTTTATGTTTTACTCTGTTATAACCATGCTTAATGTACCATTTTTATAAACATGGGTATCTTTTACTTTAGGCATTACTGATGAGTTCTTCAATAAAATGAGGGTGCCTCTTCTTTTAGCTCGAAAGCCAGATAAAAACAAATAATTATTTAATGAAAGTTTATTTACATTTTTATTAAGTAAATGTGTTTTGTGTAGAAATACTGTTTGAGCTTTATGGTACTGCGGTGGTGGAGTGCGTGCTGCTTTAGTTCGCCTCCTCACAGTTAGGCGTTGCCGTTGATTCTCAGTTAAAGCGTCTGGTGTTTGAGCTTTATGTAATTGAAAGCATTTGAATACATTTCCCATCTTTACTGGATTATTCAATCCAATAATATTAATATGTATTTAAAATCAGACATTTATATAAGAGAAAAAAAACAGCTACTATGAAATCACATTTATGTACAGAACTTATATACTTTATATATACAGTGGATATAAAGTATACATGCCCCTGTTAAAGTGACAGGTGTTTGTGATTTAAAAAAATGAGACCACAATAATCATTTCAGAACTTTTCCCACCTTTAATGTGACCTATAACTTGTACAATTCAATTGAAAAATAAATACTACAGGAAGCTGGTTGCACAAGTGTGCACAACCTTAAAATGATACTTTGTTGAAGCACCTTTTGATTTAAAAGGTAGGAGTCTATCAGCATGGCACATCTTGACTTGCCAATATTTGCCCACTCTTACTTGTAAAAGCTCTCCAAATCTGTCAAATTGCAAGGGCATCTCTTCTTCACAGCCCTCTTCAGGTCACCCCACAGATTTTCTATTGGACTTGGGTCTGGGCTGTGGCTGGGCCATTCCAAAACTTTAATTTTCTTCTGGTGAAGTCATTCTTTTGTTGATTTGGATGTATGCTTGGGGTCATTGTCATGTTGAAAGGTGAAATTCCTCTTCATCTTCAGCTGTCTAGAAGATGCCTGAAGGTTTTGGGCCAAAAGTGACTGGTATTTGGAACTGTTCATAATTCCTCCACCTTGACTAAAGCCCCAGTTCCAGCTGAAGAAAAGCAACCCCAAAGCATGATATTGCCACCACCATGCTTCACCGTAGGGATGGTGTTCTTTTGGTGATGTGAAGTGTTGTTTCTGTGCCAAACATACCTTTTAGAATTATGGCCAGAAAGTGCAACCTTGGTCTTATCAGACCATAACACATTTTTCCACATGCTTTTGGGAGACGTGATGTATTGTTCTGCAAATTTTAGCCAGGCTTGGATGTTTTTCTGTGTAAGAAAATGCTTCTGTCTTGCAAGCCTACCCCATAGACCAGACATATGGAGAGTGCGGGAGATTGTTGTCACAAGTAGTACACAACCAGTACTTGCCAGAAATTGTTGCAGCTCCTTCAGTGTTGCTGTAGGTCTCTTGGCAGCCTCCCTAACCAGTTTTCATGTTGTCTTTTCATCAGTTTTGGAGGGACGTCCAGTTCTTTGCAACGTCACTATTGTCCCATATTTTCTCTACTTTTTGATTACTGTCTTCACTGTGTTCCATGGTATATCCAATGCTGTAGAAATGTTTTTGTACCCTTCTCCTGACTGATACCTTTCAGCAATTAAATCCCTTTGATGCTTTGTAAGCTCTCTGCGAACCATGGCTTTTGCTGTAGCAGGCAACTGAGTAAATGTCAGGAAAATGTTACTAGAACAGCCAAACTTTATTTGGGGTTAATCAAATTGATGGTAGGTGTGTACCCAAGAAGAATGAATGCTGTAATTAAGTCAAAAGGTGCTTCAACAAAGTATTTTTTTAAGGGTGTGCACACTTATGCAACCAGCTTATTGTGCATTTTTTTATATATATTTTTCCCCTAACAGATTTGTTTGTTTTTCAGTTGAATTGTACAGGTTATAGGTCACATTAAAGGTGGGAAAAGTTTTGAAATGATTTATTGTGGTCTCATTTTTTTGATATCACAAAAATCTGGCATTTTAACAGGGGTGTGTACACTTTTTGTATCCACTGTAATTATATGAAATCTTCAGCTATGGACAAAACTTTTGAAACAAATAAAAATTAACTAATGATGTCACCCTAAAACATTCTACCATAGAATAACGCATTCTTAGTTTGTTGAAAAACATGAATAAACTACCTCTCAAACTCTGCTTCTGATTCATATTAATGTCTCATATTTTTAGTTTGCATCATCTTAAAAAAGCCTGTCACAGAGTTATTATGAATAAGCAAAGTTACATAGATTTTCATAATCTTTGTTATAAGTTGACCAAACTGAATATCTCTGCAATCATCTTTCCCTGTACGTCACATTGTCTCCCTGGTCTATTATAGGGAAGCAGTCATTTTCATATTTATTAATTTATAAGGCAGATGATTTCATTTTTTTCTGTTTTATTTACTGTGTGTAAAGTTGTTCATAGGATTATAAGTTCATAAATTCGTAACAGGCTAACTGCCCTTGCGGCTGTTTCAAGCCCAGCCAATTACCCCATGTGAGAATCAAACCATGCACCCTGTGTCTATAAGTTGAACACTCTAACCACTATGCCATCCCCCCACCTTTGTAGACATATTTATATTCTTTAACTGTATACATATTTACTTATTCTGATCTCTTTCTGTTTCAGTTTGTATGTTATATCTTGTACTATTGTAATATTTCTAGGTTTTATATTTTAGCTGTAATACTAGTGTAGAATATCATGTAATAGAACATTTATGTTTAGCCTTATATATTTAATAGTTTAATCTAGTACTTCTGTTAGAATCAGTCCTATTTTTTTCTTAAATGTTATGTCTAAGTGTCTGAACAAACATCTAAAAAATGTTCCATAGCAAATTATTCTGATATATTAAGTTTTGTTATCATTAAAAGGAAACAGTAGCAGAGAAACAAAATCCTAAATTTTTATCAGAAGTATCTTTCTAAGGCTAGTGTATAAACTATCCTTTTCGTATACTGGGAGCATTCAGAACTATTTAATAACGGACAGTGGTTTAGAATGCAATTCAGTGTCTTTTGCTGATTTCCTAGCTTGCATTCTTTAACATCTTATATGATTCAAAATATTATGATTGTATACTTTGACAGGAAGTAGTAACCTGGACAGCTCTTAGAATGTTCACAACTCCCACAGCATCACAAAAGTGATCATGCCTCTAAGTTGTTTCAAGCTGCTTTTCATGATAAGCACCTGAAAATGAACAGTCCTTCAGTTAAAATTTACATAAAAACGATTGCAAGTGAATCCAAGCCACCTCTACATTACACATCAATCCCTCAAACCCCTCCAAACCACTAAAAAACGACCAAAACATTTCAAAGTATGGTAACCACTCAAAACCTATTCTTTTTAAAAGAAATGCCATTTAATGATTCATAAGCACTGTTTGTATGAGATGTTTAATATAAAGCAGACTGTCATTTTTTAAAGGAGACATAGCATATGAACTTGCATTAAAAGAATGAGAGTTATGTGTGATCCGTGTTTAACTTGTAAAAAGTGTGAAGGTTACTCTTATTGTTTGATATAATTCCAGTAGTAACTTTTATATATGTAAAAAACTATATTTTTTATACTTTGTTTATAACATAGCATGTCTTTCCTGGGTGGTATTGCATGGCACACTACTGGACCATTTTAAGAACCCAGAATGTAACTTATAATGCCTTTATAGTGTCATTTGTTGCATCTTGTATTGCATGTAATAGTACATTACTTAACTATTTTGAGATATTGGATAGTGTGCCATATGTTTCATCATAATAATGATTAACTTTTAATAAAATTAATATTTTAACCTTTTAAACTTTAAGTGAAAATAAGTGGCTTTAATTTTGTACATAGCTATAAGACTCAAACTCTTGACATTTTAAAAAGGTAACTAGTAATCATTTGAAGTAGGGAAAGAAAGATGATTTACCTTGTAAAACTTAATATTCAGCACCTGTTCACAAGTATTCAGTCACTTTAAATTAATAAGAATTTCTAACCATGAAATACACTGATTTTCAGTAGCCCTTCAGTTTTTTACTGTTTTGATTATTATTAACCAGCCATCTCTTGTTGCAGTTCTCTTCAAAGAAGTTGATAGATTCCAGTCCATTTCTTCTGTTTTTTTTTTCTTTCTAGGATTTTATTGCATCTTCCAAGGTGTTAAAAATCTTCCTTTCTTTTGAATCCTTATTTTTACTGGAAACAAGATTTGTGCTTTAATATTGTTTTTCTTTAAGCTTTTAACAAGTGGCACACGTGCTTTTCCCTTTGCCATTATTAATGTTAACTAGCCACTGTCAAATCTTAATAGTATTTTCTTTAATTTTAACTGGAAAATTAATCCATGCAGCCTTAAAGACTAAATCATTATCTTGAATTGAGAAAAATCTTACAATCACTGACCTTGGTGAAGATCTCCCCCCTTTTTTTTTTTTTTTTAAAGATGAGCTGGAAAGTGATCTATGTGCCCTTTGGATGCCAAAGGAAAAAGCTTCAGGCAGGTTCAAAGTTTTAGGCAGCCAGGTATGAAGGAACTGAATCATAATGTCTCCATCTTCTATTTCAGGAATCCCATAAATCCTGATGTTACTCCTTCTAGATCTGTTCTCTAAGTGTTCCATTTTATCCCGGAGTAAGTTGTTTTGGTTTCAGAAGAAATTCAATGTTATTCTCATTTTCATGTAATCTTCCATTAAAATCAGACTTGCCTTTTCTATACTCGAGAATTGTGGTGATTGTTGTTTAAGAGATTCATTCAGCACTTCAACTTATTTTTTACATTCCTCTTTGAAATTGACCATTTTGCTTTCCAATTTCTGTATCTTTACAGATAACTCACTGATGTTACTTAGTATAGCTTGTATGTCTTTTTTAATTGTACTGCCCTGTACACTAGGTCTAGAGTGGCTCATTCTGAGACAATTAGTTCTCTCTAGTTTTCTTGACAGGAAAAAGCAATTAAGAGTTTCAAACTTATTTTTTTTTTTTTTGTAGTAAATCTTTCAGCAAATTTTCAAGTATAAATCCATCAAGTTTTGAAAGATTATATTTGAGTATTTTAGTAAAAGTCTTGTCAGAGATGTTAAAATGAAGCAGAGCTAAAAACAGTGTTGTTAACTTCTCATCATCTTTGCCACACCCCCAAGACATTGTTTTCTTCAGGTGCAGACTAAGCACCAGACTCTTGTAGGCTTTCCTACCACTGGACAGGGTAGAAAGTTTGTCTAGTTAATTCCTTTCTGGTCTTGTATGGCAAGGGAATTCCTCAGAGTTTTGGGACTCAAGGCAGCGACCATACCCATGGTTCCATTTGCCAGATTGCACATGAGGAAGATCCAGTGGTACCTTGCATTCATATCCAGTGGAGTCACATTTTCCAGTCCTCTTGCCTAAGGAGGCAGATCAGTTGGTGGATAGCTCAAATAAAGCTCAGCCCTGGCCTACCTTTCAAACTGCAGACACCAAAGTAGGAGCTGCAAACAGCTGCATCAAACAACCCATGGGAAGCATGGCCAGATAAGCTAAAATTTCAGGGACAATGGCCAAAGAACATAAGACCAGAACACATCAGTCTGAAGGAACTGTGAGTAATACTAAATAATCTATAGTCCTTCAGCCATTATTGGAAATGAGGTCCTTTAAGAGTGTTAGTTAATAGACAATACCACAGTCATGTGATACGTAAACAATCAGTGAGGAGCCAGATATTTCCAATCACATTGACTGGCGCTTTTATCTTAGGAGCAGGCCACAAAAGTAATTCTGTGTCTGTTTACATTATTTCAGAGGACAATGTTTTATCTGACAGCCTAGACACATCAAGGGAAGCACTCCACAAATGGATGGTAAACAGGGTGACCTTCTTAGACACAGTTCACAAATGGGGGATGCCACAGATAGATCTCTGTGCCTCTATCGACAACAAATAACTTCCACTTTTTGTATCGGGACTTACTGTCCTCAAACTTGATAAATGGATGCAGTGTCCTTACCTTGGAAAAGGAAGTATCTTTATCCTCCTTCTGTGTGTTCTTCTTCCCAGGGTTTTGCTAAAGATGCAAAAAGTGGGCCCAAAGATCCTATCCCTTTTGACCTAGGTGGCATCGGTTTCCCCTTCTGTTCCACTTAGCCAAGAATCATCGCCTGAAACTTCCCTCCATAGTGGACTTACTAGCACAGCAGAAGGGCTCACTTCTTCATCTGAACATACCATCCCTCAGCCTTTCAATATGGATGCTAAGATTCTGATCCCTTTTAGACACCACTTCTCTGAAGACATGTTGAAAGTTCTCTAGGGGGCAAGAAAACTTTCCACCAGGAAATCTTACATAGCCAAATGAAAAATATTTTCAGTATGATGTCTGACTAAGAAAATGGGACCAAGTTCAAGCTAACACCTCAATGGTCCTTTCTTACCTGTGTGAGCTACGGAAATCTGGACTAAGATACTCCTGTGTTAAGGAATACATTTCAACTGTATCTGCTTATCTACCTCTAGATTCCCCCCTGTTTTGTCTAGGCTAGAGGTTGAACAGTTCCTTAAAGGTGTACTCCACCTGAAACTACATAGGAAACATACCCAACCAACTTGGGCCCTCAATTTTGTGCTGCAAAAACTTGCTCTGCCTCCATTTGAGCCAGCAATCTCTGCTCCTCTCAAATTCTTTACTTGGAAAACCATTCTTCTGATAGCCCTTAACCTCTGCCAAAAGAGTTTCAAAATTGCAGGCCCTTGTGGCTATCCCCCATTCCTTATTTTCTACAGGGATATGGTATCATTAAGAGCCAGTCCCTCTTTTATGCAATAAGTAGTGAATGAACTGTCCCTAAACCAGATTTTTAACATAGGTTCATAGGTAGGTACTAGGCTATCAGCCCTAGGGCCCATACAAGCCTAGCCAAAAAATGTACCCTGGCTTTCGCCACCCAAGAAAATTATTTTCCTGTACCCCTGTCGAGCAGAGCCACAGAAGTGATCCCCGGGGTGAATTTCCTATTTCCCATTCAATCATCAAGATTTTTCTTGAAGAGTGTTAATGAGGAGCTCTGTTTGACATAGATAGGTAGTCTGTTCCAGAGTATGGGAAGTCTCTGGCCCATACAAGCCTAGCCAAAAAATGTACCCTGGCTTTCGCCACCCAAGAAAATTATTTTCATGTGCCCCTGTCGAGCAGAGCCACAGAAGTGATCCCTGGGGTGAATTTCCCATTTCCCATCCAATCATCAAGATTTTTCTTGAAGAGTATTAATGAAGAGCTCTGTTTGACATAGATAGGTAGTCTGTTCCAGAGTATGGGAAGTCTCTGGGACAGGAATCTATCCCTCCAGCATGTTCTGTTTATTGTGGTGACAAGGTTTAGGTCCCTAGAGCGTGTAGCTCGGAGGGGTTGGGATTTCTTTAAGTGGAGCATATCCAACAGCTCTGGGTTTGACATAGCTTTGTATGTTAGGCAGAGATCGCCCCGGAGTAGGCGATATGCGATGGAGTAAAGCTGTAGTTTTTTGAGACGGTCTGCATAGGGCATCTGTTTGAGGCCAGTAATCCTCTTTGTGAGGTATTTCTGTGGTCTTTCCAGTTGTTTTAGATGTCTTGTGAGGTACATACCAAAAGGGCCGTTGTACTCTATAATGGGTATAATGAGTGATACCCACTTTCTTTTTTCCAGCAGTGATGTATGGAAGGATGTGGCACAGCTGTGTAAGAACTTACCTTAACTGGACATGTCCTGCTGATCTATGTTGCAGTATTCCTTCCTCCTTATAGGTTTTATCCTTTCTCTGTTTTTCCCCTCGGGGACTAGTGGGAGAACCTTTCCTCCTAGCTGACCTGCTCTTTTTTCTCATCCTTCTTCTGGCTTTCTGGCTTGTAGGTAGTCTGAGGATTTATGCTCATACATCCATTTATGTACCGTTACACCCACAGGCTTAGGTCACATGTCAGGCATGTGGTTATATGGAAGGTTTTGTCTTTGGTACCCCAGCTCAACATCAGTATTATCTGATGAGATAACCCTGCAGTTTAGAATACTGCAATAGTGATCAGGAGGACATTTACTGTTATTTATCACACAGTTGTAAAACATAAACTATGACAACCCTTGCAGACCAAAGTTCTACATCAAAAAGCTTACTTAAAATATTCAACATGTTACCACTAGAAAAAAAAAAATCACAGTGACATTAAATGAAAATGTTTGAAGACTGCAGCATTGTTATACTGAAACAGACCAGTGTCTCATATCTTCACCTTAGTGGTCATGCATGGCATCTTCGCCTTGTAGTAAAAACAGCAACAGTCACCCAGCTACTTAAAAATGTCCAATATTGTTACATTACTATTCCATTTCAGTCCTAATCTTACCTGTCCTCTCAGGTACACTAGAGAATGTCATGCCAGATGAAGTTCAAAAATCATTATGAGCAAATATGGGATACTTGCAGAATATAAGCTTATTTTCTTAAATGATAGGGGAGCTGATACTGCATGTGCCACCAGGCTAAATCTGTAACTGCAGTGTGCCACCAGGTCAGATCTGTACAAGAGTAGGCAAAGGCTTTTTAACAATTCTTCTATTTCTAGACCTTATTAAGCATTCTGATAGTGTTAATTGTAACTGCATACTAAAAGTAGAACACTACTAGAATTAGTGTTCTAACAGTGGTGGGATTCTGCAGTTGTATGAGTAACAGGTTGTACCAAGTAATGTCTAGCACAACCCAGAAGAATTACAGTAAGAATGCTGCAAGGGTTTCTTCTTGAATCCATTTTTTCTCCGTTTATTAACTCCATGTATAAAATAAAACCTACAATGAGCACACAGTGGAGGTAATCATAGGAGATTACTAGACTATTGACCCAGAGGTCATTTCAACCCAATGTAATACCATAGAAATGTTATTTAATACCCAAGACTGCATTTAGTAATGGCTGCCCATGTCCAGTAGAGGCACTATTCCCAGTAAGAAAATAGTTAGTAAATATTGCTCCTCCATGCAACTTGAACTTTTTGCCAGAAAATTGTACGGAGCCATTCCTTGAACCATTAGCAATTTTACTTTTAAAATTTCTTTGATAGAAAATGGCCCATCTGCCTGCTGCCACATCTGCCATGAATATTTCCAAGCTACAAGCACTCATGTGCCAAGAATCATGTTTGGTATTCAGTAAGGACAGAGTCAACTTGAGGACAAGCTCTTCCATTATGCCTAAAATGATAACTGAAATTTCCTTAAAGCATGCCATTCAGCTGATAGATTTTTTTCTCTAACCCTCATAACAAGGGCAGGAGAATTTTTCATTCTTAGTTGTTCATAGACAATTAAGATGATTTAGCTAGAGTAAAACATTACAGCCTTGGAGCAACTTTTATCTTTTGCAACTAAAAGGCAAGGAAGCTAGTTTCCAAACAACCATTCTCCAAGTGTTTGGCATATTGTATTGCTTTCTGCTACTCAGCACATGCATTCATAGGTTGGTACTAGGCTGTCGGCCCTAGCGCCTCTACAAGCCTAGCCATAACAATTCCCTGGCTATTTCTTCCCATACTATTTACTTCCCTGGACTCCTGTTACCCTGGAAGATAGAAGCTAGAAAGATGTATTAGGTCTCACACAGCCCATAACCAAGAGCACAGCAAACGGTGTAGCCTTCTTCTGGTGGATGGACAACCACACAGTCCATCCTAGAGGCTGTAACCTGGTCTTCTCTCCACGTTCAAAACATTACAGACTGATTCACCATAGCCAATCTTACAGGGTTTCTTACAGCTCACTGATGTAAACTCTTCCACCTACCGAACATATTGAGCTCTGAGAATTGCTCCATAAGTCAGTACTGCAGCAGCAGTAATTCATTGTGGATGTCCCTGCTTCTAGTCAGAACAGTGCCCATGGACCAGTATGGAGTCCTTCCCTACTGGACCATGGGCAGGAAAGTACTAAATGTGACATGGACACATACGTGCATTCAGTTTACTATCGTTATTTCGAACGGCAAAACATTTGCCATTCGAAATAACAAAAAATTAAACTGAAACTAAACTTTTGAGCGTCGCAATGTCGTCCCAAATGATCGAAACATTTGAGTCAACATTGTTGCCGAAAATGTCATGTGATAGCCGTATAGGAGCTGATGTAAATCAAACTCCTATACAACATATCAAGTTTTTGCAGGGGGGCAAGCCCCACTTCACCCCTCCACACCCCCTGCTACTAATATATTCCAACTCCGAGATCGCACTACAGTGGGAATATGGATGAATTTCCAATCCCCACTATACCGCAATCTCCATACATATAGTCAAATGCACTTATGCAAATGCAGTATACATTCGCATAAGTGTGTTTGACTATCTAATACACTTTACATTTTGTGCACGATATTCTGATTTTCAGCAGCATAACTGCTGACAGAATGTCATTCACCCAAATGATAGTAAACCCATGCATTCTACTGATAGTGAGCTGATGAATCAGGAATGTTGGCTCCGTAGACAGAAGTGAAAACTGCATAAGTCCTCTGATGTTAACAACTACCAGAAGTTCAAGTTTCAGATGTAAGTAAATGTTACCAAAACAAATGAGAACTTCTTAAACTAACTGAATTCTTAACATTGTAAAGCACATGCAGATAGCTGGCTGTATTAATAAGTGTCCTCACAGGCACATATTCATGTGCAAGCAACAGTATTAAATGTTAAATAAGACAGTGAACTATATCAGAAGCAAATAATGTATTTGCTTTTGTTATTCAGTGCACCACACAGAACCTGCCTTACTTACTGGTAGCTACAGTTCCCTGAGACCGACAGGCGGTGTGTAATAGCCAGTGTGTGCTACAGAATGTTGTAACCGGGGTCTTTCATTGTTATGCGTGATGTAAGGTATTAATAAACTCCTGATGCTATCTTTATGCAGCTCTGTACATGTGTTTAGTTTCTGTTCTGTTCTGCAATATGTCATTTTGTAATGTGTGGTCAGGATAACTGTTACCTCTGCATCAGACTTTTTTATTTTGAAATGTCAAGCAACTGCTACCAAAAATCAAAACTCCTGTACAAAATAAAAAGGAATGTAAAGACAAAACACAGGAGTAGTAGTCGGTAGAGTAAAGCAATCCACATCAACGGAACTCCATTGTAGTCGCAAATCACAAACTAGGCAGTTTTCACTTCACCATCAACAAAATTAGTCCTCACCTCGTCGATAAAAAACATCTATGTTTATTAGAACATAAACGGAAGTGGCAAGCACTTTCACCCGAATGGGCTTCTTCAAGCCAAGATACTGAACTGTTTAAAATACCCAATATATACTCTCTTAGACATGACATCATATCCTACAAATTAATTAATCAACAAGCAACTAAATAACGTGACTAAATGCAATGAATTCTCGCTGATAGCAGAGAATAATAAAAAAGTATATCTATTTATAGATATCATTCAATCAGAACCTGTTGTATAACATATTAAACCAACACTTGATGTTGCATCTTAAAAACATTAATACATTTAAAGACATACGCATAAGTACATCAAGTACTTAATAAGTGTCCTCACAGGCACATATTCATGTGCAAGCAACAGTATTTAATGTTAAATAAGACAGTGAACTATATCAGAAGCAAATAATGTATTTGTTTTTGTTATTCAGTGCACCACACAGAGTCTGCCTTACTGGTAGCTACAGTTCCCTGAGACCGACAGTCAGGCGGTGTGTAATAGCCAGTGTGTGCTACAGAATGTAGTAACTGGGGTCATTCATTGTTAAGCGTGATGTAAGGTATTAATAAACTCCTGATGCTATCTTTCTGCAGCTCTGTACATGTGTTTAGTTTTTCTTCTGTTCTGCAATATGTAATTGTGTAATGTGTGGTCAGGATAACTGTTACCTCTGCATCAGACTTTTTATTTTGCATTATACTGGTGTCTTATGGATCATGGCTGAAAAGGGGACAGTAACCATCCTTCACTCACTTTAACAAATGGTAAATAAATGATAGAAACCCAGTGAAAGCTGTGTTCACAAACACAGTAAAGTAGCTTATTGGTTGCCATTTAAAGTAGTTATGGTCTAAATCACAGAGTGCCATTGTAAAATGAATTTTCCTTTCAAACAATGTCACTGAATTAAATGCCATATTTTTTGTAAATTCACATTCACAAATGGCTTATTTCAGACTACCACAGTGTCTTCCAAACCAAGAAATGTGGCAGTCCATTTCAGAAACACACCCACTAATATTTAATATACAGCATAGTATTACACATGCATAACAATGTTTTTAAATGAACGGTTTATAACATGGCTCACATTAAAGTATATTTTACATGTAAAAATAGATTTAACAGGTGCAAATAGATGTTAATTTAACATCGCTTTGTATTACATGTGTGTAACATGCACTTTAAGATATGAAACCTATATAATTCAGTACGTTTTCTTTTTTTTTTCTCAATTTTTTTTTTTTATTTTTCAAGTACATTTCAAAGAATTCCATACATAACGTCTTGACTATGTACACTTTTTACATTAGCCTGACACTATAACTGATCTTAATGTATACAGTTACTAAGCATGTCTGATCCATTATCGGAGTGTCTGATAAATTATTGTTTAGTGTCAGTCAACAATAAGAATTTTCCCCAAAGGTTGTTGATAAATGGCTTTGGATAAATTCTTAGTTCTTTAATTTTAATTTCCAATAATGCTGTGGTCTTCAGTAGGCTGTAGAAGTCTTCCAAAGTTGGTATTGTTTGTATTCCATCTTCTTGTTATACACTTCCTTGAAATTGCAAGTATAGTCCATACTAGGTACATGTTTGACCTATTCAAATGCAGACCTTCATTCACATTTAATAATACAAGAGTTTTAGTTAAATAAAATGATTCATTAAATAGAGCTTGTAGAAAGTTATTAATACCATTCCAAAATGGCTTAATTTTAACACAATCAAAGAAAATGTGGTTCCAGTCTGCCTTGTCTACTTGCTCACATCAACATATTCCTTTTATGGAAGAACTAATTTTACTGATTCTGTCTGGGGTTAAGAATGCTCTGTGCAAGGATTTCCAATTAAAAACTTTCCCAGTATTGTGTAAAGGATGCATATTTTATCGATAATAAGATACTTGTTTTAATATCTTCACTTAACTGTATTGTGTCCTTTTGTTATATATTTCCAATATGAGATTTTGGGTGTTATTTTATATTCAGTATTTTGTAAAATTCTGAAATACTGTTTCCCATGTCAAAGTCATTATATATGATTTCATATATGTATTTCGTAAATTTAGGTATTTCTTTAAATGAAGAATTGTTAATTATTCTACTTAAATCTTGCGAATATGACAGAATACTCTGCAATGTTAGCCAGTCCTGTTGTGGAATTTTGTGTGTTGTTTTTATTACTTGCATATCTAAAACTTTTAGTTCTTTGATACATTGGAGCCAACAAACAAATCCTTTCTGTTTCCAGGAATTAATAATTTCTCTATATATTTTATGTGGAAACTTCTTTGTGACTATACATGGTGTTTAAAGATCAAACCAGATTTTTAACTCTATAGTTGCATTAATAAGCGGGGAGTACCTTCTGTGTGGAGTCTGCCTGTTCTCCCCGCGGTTGGGTGGGCGTTCAAAAGACATGTGTAAATGGGCGTGCCTTCACTGAAGGTTGAACGTCGAGCTCGACTGGAGTTCCGCTGTGGCAACGCCTAACCGGGAAAAGCCGAAAGACAACAACAACAAGTTGCATTAATAATTTTCCTAAATGAGTTAATGTAATAATTAATCATACGAGTTTTAATGGGTTTAGTTATGTTATATTGTGTACTAATACATATGTGCCATGGCAAATTGTTTTTATCTGTTATTTAAATTTTTTTTTTGTAAATCAAATTAATTTATTAATATTACAGTTAGTAATTCTTTCCAATTTACAGAGTAATTTGGACTTATCCGATCTGAGATTGTTTTAGATATTGATGCTTTTATATATGTTTCTATATCGGGAAAGTTTAATCCTCCCTGTTTCCATGGTCTGATATGTACTAAAGCTATTCTGTTTCCTTTGGGAAATGGCATGAATTTATTTCTTTAAGTATATTCCTTTCTGGTAACAGTTGTATTGCCAAGGCTATATATAGGATCTTATAGGTTCATAGGTAGGTACTAGGCTATCTGCTCAAGGGCCTAAGTAAGCGTAGCCAGCAAGGTTCCCTGTCTTACGCCACCCAAGAAAGTTTTTCCTGTGCCACTGTCGAGCAGAGCCACAGAAGTGATCC
Organism: Protopterus annectens; assembly: GCF_019279795.1. Lineage (NCBI taxonomy): Eukaryota > Metazoa > Chordata > Ceratodontiformes > Protopteridae > Protopterus > Protopterus annectens. The sequence continues at coordinate 127,075,147 of NC_056748.1, read as the reverse complement.
CCGGGGTATATTTCCTATTTCCCATCCACTCATCAAGATTTTTCTTAGAGTGCTAATGAGGAACTTTGCTTGACATATATAGGTAGCTTGTTCCAGAGTGTAGGAAGTCTCTGGGACAGGAATCTATCCCTCCAGCATGTTCTGTTTATTGTGGTGACAAGGTTTAGGTCCCTAGTGCGTGTAGCTCGAAGGAATTGGGATTTCTTTAGGTGTAGCATGTCCAACAGCTCTGGGTTTGACATAGCTTTATATGCTAGGCAGAGATCACCCTGGAGTAGGCAATATGCTACGGAGTAAAGCTGGAGTTTTTTGCGACAGTCAGTGTAGGGTATCTGTTTGAGGCCAGTAATCCTCTTTGTGAGGTACTTCTGTGGCCTTTCCACCTGCTGCAGATGTCTTGAGGTACATTCCAAAAGGGGCGTTGTACTTTATAATGGGTCTAATGAATGTTGAGTAGAGGGGAGCAATGACCTCTTTTTTCATGGATTAGGCCCCTTTTGTGATGAGGTATGCCACGTAGAAGGTCTTCTGACTACTGTGGCAATGTAATTATCAAAGGAGAGACTACTGTCCACCTGGGTCCCAACATCTTTTATCACACATTCGGTGTTAAGTAGACTGCTGCCTTATGTGGTAGTTCATGGGTAAAGAGTTTTTACCAAAGGGGATGACAATGCACTTTTTGGCACTGAGTTTGAGGCCATGCCTCTGACACCAGGCATCTGTCTCAGTGAAGCCCTTCTGTAGGATGTCCATATCATTTGGGGACTCGACTATGGCTCCTAGTTTGCAGTCATCTGCACACTTCGTTAGCTAGAGGCCTTCTGTGTTAGCCTGTACTTCAGAGAAGTAGATACCAAACAGGAGAGGTCCCAGGACTGATCCCTGTGGTACTCTACTTGTCACTGGTATGAAGTCAGATTTGGAGTCTGCAACTTTTACAGTGTGGGTTTTGTCAGTGAGCCAGTTGGCAACCCATCTTGAGATGTAGGGATTTATACCTAATTTATTGTGTTTAGCTGTAATTCCAAAATGGGGGATGTTGTTGAAAGCCTCAACTAGGTCAAGATAGGCTGTGTGAACCACCTTACCCTCGTCTACGGCTTTGGTGACTGCCTCAAAGAAGTCGATCAGGTTCAGGAGGTATGATCTGCCTTTGACAAACCCGAACTGGGTGGGGTCCAGAGTTTGGAGGTTACCAATGTCTTTGTTTTATGAGTTCCATGATGATACATTCCATGGCCTTGCAGGCCAGGCTCATCAGGCTAATACGGCGATAGTTCCTGGGATCAGTGGTGGCTCCACCTTTATGGAGTGGGATAACTGTTGCTGTGCGCCATTCAGTGGGCACAAAGCCCAATGTGAGGTGCTTAGGTGGGAAGCCAGTTCGTTCTGAAGTTCGTGTAAAATGCAGTTTGGGATGTTATTCAGTCTCATGGAAGCTGTGTCTTTGGTTTTAGAGAGCAGCTTTTACCTTTGTAGTTGCGATTACAGGGACTCTGCATTCTTCCTGTATAGATATGGGCCCTTTAGGGAGTGAGAGGGGGGTAAAGTTAGCACTGAACCTATCTGCAAGGATGTTGGCAGTATCAGTTGGTTCTGTAACGTTTGTGCCGTTGTGCTGCAACTTAGAGAAGATCTGGGTGTTGCCATTGAGATTCTTGACATAGCTACAGAATGCTTTGTGGTTGTCCTTAGAATCAGTGGCGATTTTGTTTTTGTAGCTAGCTTAGGAGGATCTTATAAGGGATCTCAGCTTTTTACTGAGGCTGACCAGGGAGCTCCTCCGCTCATGGGATTTTACTCTCTTTTGCAACAGTTTCTTCCTTCTGTTGTATAGTTTTTTTATGGCGGGGGCCATCAGATTGGCTTCCTTTTTTGGGGGGATAGTGTCTTTGTTCTGTTTGGGATAGCACAATCCATGCACTCGTGTAAGTGCTTATAGAGTGCATTTGTGTAGGATTCAGCAGTCATAACTGTATTGTCCATCTGCATGGGTGTCATGAAGTTTGCCTCTTCTGTCTTAAGAAGCATGAAGTTGGCTTTGGAGATCTTTTTTTACCGTGGTTTCCTTAATATAGGAGGTGGGGACGGGATGTGGATATCTAGGGTGATTAGCTTATGGTCAGATCGGACCAATGAGGAGTTGACTTCAGGTGTGGAACACCGGTCACTCATGTTGGTTATGACTAGGTCTAGGATATTGTTGCCCTGGTGGGGGTGTGGATAAGTTGATCCAGGGCATTGGAATTTATGAATTCCAGAAAGCGTTGAGCGAAGGAGTTGGTACATGAGTAGTTTTCCCAGTTAATGATGGGGTAGTTGAAATCGCCCATTATTAGGGTGTTTGGTTGAACCTAATATTTTCCAGTATATCAAGAAAAAAGGAGTGGGAATCCTGGGGCATGGTGAGGGGATCTGTAGCAAGCTACAGTTTGGATTGCAGTTTTGCCCAGAGTTAGTTGCACTTGGATAACCTCGGATGCGTTATGCTGAGCAGCTAGCCTGGAGGTGTGAATATCCTTAATGAATATGGACACACCTCCACCTTTGGTGTTCTGGTCTAGGTTACATGGCTGAAAAGTGTGGTTATAGCCTGGTCATGCAGGGGTGCTCTCTGGAGCCTTGAACCAAGTCTCAGTCACTGCACAGATATCAGTGTTCTCCAATTTAAGGAGTGCCTCAAGTGAGTGCATTTTGAGATTTAGACTTCTAACATTGAGTAGCATTACCCTCTGTTTTTGTTTGCCTGTTCCTGTTATGGTGGTGAATTTGTCATTTGAACCTTGCCTAAAAAATGCATTATAGAGGTGGCAAGGGTCTTAGCCAGTATCCGGAATCCCAGGGGAGACAGATGCAGGCCATCTCTGGCAAAGCATCATGGTTTGTCGACCATGTTGTCCCAGGCAGACAGATACAGGATCCCCTTAGAATGACACCAGAAGCTTAGCCAGTTGTTGAAGTCAATCATTTTGTCCTTGTACTGCGGTATCATTCTGGGCGATGGCAGAATGCTACTCAGGGTTAGGGTCATACCTGCCTGAGCTACAAGATTGGAAAGCTCTTCCATGTCTCTTTTCATGTAGTCCAGGGAGGTATATCTCAGGTCGTTCTCACCAACATGGACAATGACAGAGTCATATTTGTACTTGTGGAGTGACCTGAGTGCATGGGTATGTGTCAGATCCTGGCACCCAACAGGCAGCTGACAGTAACCTTCTCCTTGTTTAGCCTAGTGAGTGGGACATCAGTGTGCCTGACTATAGAGTCACCTATGACTAGTGTGTTGGTTACATTGTTTTTGCCTATGGGCTGTGGTTGAGTGGCACACTGCGTCTGTGGGCTGTGTGTCATTTGGGTTGTGTTGCGGGGTGGAGGTTGCTTGCGTTTTTGCTTTGGAGGTCTCTCTTGCTTAAGCAGATTATTATGGAGAGCCTCTGTGAATGTTTTTGTGTTTCTATGTATGGATTTTGGTGGTGTAGATTTAGTCGGAAAACTATTTTTATTAACTGTAGTCTATCTTCAAATGTTAACATTATTTTTCCACAGAGATTTTAATTGTATTAATGATATTATTGTAGTTTTTTGAGACTTTATTATTATCCTTGCAGAATGCAATTCCTAGATATTTTAAGGTAGATTCTTGTTTCCCTATGATGTGATCCCCTGTAGTCTGCAGTTCTTTTTTTTTTATTTAAAAATAAAATATTTGATTTTGATTTATTGAAATGGAGTCCTGAAGTCGTGAAATTTTTCAATTAATATAATGTTAGTAATATGTCATCAGCAAATAGCATTACTTTAGAAATGTATTGTTCATAAACATCTATTCCTTTGATTTTTATATTGTTACGAATTGAATCTGCCAATATTTCAGTATTATCTGGTGAGATAACCTTGCAGATGTTCATCGTGCATACAGCTGCAGTCATAACAGATGGGTTATCCTGCCGTCAGGCGGGTCCTCGGTCGGCCGAATTCCAAAGTCTAGCCCTGGCATCGGTTGTCGTCGCTTCTTCCCTGACGTCAGTGCGGCAGGGGTATAAAAGAACCAGCAAACGCCATCTTCCCCAGTCTTTCTTGCCACGCGGTGCCCGAAGCAGAAGCAGTTCGCAAGTGCCGGTCGGCCAGCTCCTGAGTTTTACGAAAATATTTCAGCCGAAGTCGTCTTGAAAGCTAAGTACCCCGTTGGGGAAACTTTTCTTGCCTCAGACAAAGTTAATAATTGCATTTCATGTGGGAAGCAAATACTGCATAAGGATTTCCACTCTTTTTGTATTCCTTGCTTAGGCCCAGACCACGACGTCTCAGCCTGCCATTTTTGTGCTAGATTCAACAAACGCACTATTAAGCGTCGGGCGGAGTTCGCCCATCACTATTTTGGTAAAAAAATTAATTATATTATGTCGTCGGATACTCCGACACCAGTTTTGAGTAAAAGACGCAAAGGTAAGGACCGACATATGAGGTCCGCGACTTCTACTGACACCACGCTAAGGCTGACTGCCGGTTCTCCGGTTCTCAGCGAGGCGTCTACGCAGCCCCTGAGTACCGATGACACTTCATTACCGGCTCCTCAGCCCCCATTCCGACTACAGATACCGACGCCACTTTTGGCGGGGAAACCCAGAGTTCAGACAGGCCTGCCATTTCTCAAAGTGTCTTCAGGCCTTCCTCCTTCTCTATTAAGGCTTTCACAAAATCTAAATCAGCCATGAAAACTAAAAAACAAGGATCACAGACCCCCTCTCAAGGCCCCATGCCTAAAAAACAGATGCTCAAAATGGCTGAGGATTTGATTACTCTTATCAGGGGTTCTCAACCCCCCTCGGACAAAAGGCCCAGATTAGATCAAGCCTCTATTACCTCTGAACATTCTGAGGACCAGGAATATACATATTCCCCTTTTGAAGACTCTGATGCAGAGGAGTCTATTCCCTCGGTCTCCCCCTTTGAGGACTACTCCTTTGGGGAAACCCTACATACTTTGAGGGAACACTTTCACTGGGAAGGCCAAGATTACTCAGATTCCAAGAAAAGGCTCAGGGATTTTCTCTTACTCCCCCAGCATAGGCCTCTGGCTATCCCTCCTGTCTTAGATATATTAGATGATGTGTACACAGAAGCCAGCCTCAACCCAGATTCTTTACCTCCAGCTCCTGTTAAGCCAGACAGGTAGTACCGTGTTCCGGATTCACATTTCCTATACAAAAGCCATATTGCTGACCCAGAAACTATTTCACAGGGTCCCAAGGGAATTAAGGCCTCTACTGCTAAAATCCCATTACCTTCAGAGAGAGATTCCAGAGCTTTAGAAAGGTGGGGGAAAAAAGTGTATACCTCTGCCACTTTAACCATGAGGGCATTAAACTGTCAGTTCCATATGTTAAAGTATCAACAGTTTTTATTATCTGAGTTGAAAAGTAAAATGACACAACCTGAGCAACCAGATTTAAAAGAGTTGCAGGATTTGTTGCATAGTGCAGAGCAATTGGGTAAACATACCTTGCAGTGTGGTTTTGATGCTTTAGAGGCCTCATGTAGAGCTGCTGTTACAGGGTCTGTCATACGTAGACATGCTTGGCTCAAAGAACAAGCCCTGCCAGATCATGTCAAAGCTAAATTACTAGATGCACCTCTTCAAAAAGATGTATTGTTTGGTGTTAAAGCTGAGGAGGTACTAAAGAAAATGGAGGAAAAGGCTAGATCAATGCAAACAGTGAAAGATTTTCTGCAGGTACAACCTCCACGTTTCAGCAGAAACTGGCCTTCAAAAAATTGGTCCTTTCCAGCCACGGACAGACCTCAAAGAGGCAGATACAGGCGCCCGAGAGGTAGAGGGCAATTTCAAGGATCATTCAGAGCCAGGCAATGGCAAGCACCAACCCCAAGAGGTGGAGAAGATAGATCACAGTCATTCAGAAAGCAGACACAATGACTTTCCCCTTTACCTGCCAAGCAAAGCTTTAATGGCAGCACCTTTAGGCGGAAAACTGGCATTATTCTCAAAAAATTGGCATATTGTCACAAAAGACAAATGGATCCTGGACATTATAGACAGAGGCTACAGATTCCACTTTTACACCCTTCCAAAAATGAGAGGCATGCCAAACCTGCCACAAAATCAAAGGGCAGAGGCACAAAAACAAATTTCAGCTCTCATGGACATGAAAGCTATTCAGGAGGTGCCGGCAAAAGAACAAGGTCAAGGGTTTTATTCCAGACTATTCCTGGTACCAAGGAAAGACAAAGATTGGAGACCTATTTTAGATCTATCCTTCCTAAACACATATTTACAGGTACCAAAATTCAAGATGCTCACATTACAGCAGCTTCTTCCCATGCTGGGCAAGGAGTCTTGGCTGGTAACATTGGACCTCAAGGAGGCATACCTGCATGTCCCTATCAGACAAGATTGCAGAAGATACCTCAGATTTCTTGCAGGTTCAACTCATTACCAATTCTCTGCATTGCCCTTTGGCTTATCTACTGCGTCCAGAGTGTTTACGAAATGCCTGGCATCAGTAATTGCCTTCTTCAGACTACAAGGATTACAAATATACCCATATCTGGATGACTGCCTGATCCAAGCGGACAGCAAGGACATACTTCTGAAACACCTGGCGTTTGTAATAAGACTGTTGAACTTTCTGGGATACACAGTCAACAAAAAGAAATCAAAGCTAATACCCTCTCAAACAATAATTTTCCTGGGTGCCAGCTTGAATACAAACACCCAGATGGCCTACCTCACACCAGACAAACAAGGGCAATTATCTCAATACTTCAGCAAAATTTTTTATTTTATTTTATTTTACATTTGTTGACCGGGCTAGTCTGGCTGGATAACAAGTCCATTTTCAGCAGAGGCCCGAGGAGAAAAGCTCCACTATCTACATAAAACTAGATCACTAAGAAATACAGCTTATAAGGAATATAACACTGCAAGAGAGATATTCAACAGTAATAAAACAAAACAAAATGGCAACCTTCACCAGGCTGACTGCAAGGAAATTCCTGCAGGCTCTGGGATTCATGGCATCTTGCATCCTGCTGATTCCATGTGCAAAGCTGCATATGAGGAAACTTAAATGGTACCTAAAAAACTTATGGTCTCAACACAGCCACAGTTTGGAAACAATAGAACCTGAATGTCAAGCACTTATCACCCACGGCAAGTAAACATATGACACAGTCATTGTCCATGCTGGTGAACACTTGAGACGCATCCCTGTCTTCAAGAAATCCACATAGAGACAATCTGCTTATGTAGCCCAGGCAGGCATGACCTCACCCTGAGCAGCATCCTTCCTTCACCAAGAATGATAGGGATAACATAGAGACTGCCTGATCAGCTTTAACAATTGGCTTTTAAAAACCTGTATTCAAAGAATCCAGTAAGGGCCTCGCCTTTGGGCTATTATTGCCACGCTACCACGTAGAAAACGTGTCAATGCTTGGCTTTCGAGGCTGGATTCCTTGATATTGGCTAAGATGTTGCCACCATAACATGCCTTTTAGCGGGGTTACTCAAAAGCAAACCTGACACCCAGAAACAAAACAAACTGAGGGTAATGCTGCCTGTCAGAAGTCCAACCACAATGGACGCACTCGAGGCCCTTCTGTGCATATTGGAACATCGATAACGGACAACTGAAACCTGGAAACCATCCCTGAGAGCATAGGGGTGGGCATTACAACCACCTCACATCGCGCGCCCGCACCAAACCCGGACCATACCAACAGGGGGTGCACTCATTCATAGTTGACATACACACCTCCAGGCTGCGGCACACAGGACACCCATCATGTTGGGTGAGGTGCACATATTGGGTATATAACTACTCTACAAATTGTAGCATGCCAATTTCTCACCTCTCAAACCCAGGAACCCACAATTCCTCTGAAGATATCACTGGAACAGGTCAGATTCCACACCTTTCCAATGCTTGGGGTGACCCCACCAATTACATACAGATGGACAAAATAGCTCAAGCCCTAACTTTCTAGCCCAACGCTGAATCTCTCATAAAATCTAAAATGCCAAAAACCTCTAGCCACTCCACCCACGAGAGAGGACCAAAGAACTAGATCTCCTAAAGCAGCCATTCTAACAAAACCAAGACTGGTGTGTGGAATCCTCATTGGTGAGATCTGACTATAAACTAATCTCACCAAAATCCCGCCAGAACCCCAAACAAAAAGACCATGTGAACTCTGAGCCTGGAAGCAAACTTCACAAATAAAACCAACTGCAAACCTTCAAGGCCTCTGTCCCAGAGAACTGCACCCAAGCCCCACAAGTTAACACAAATGCCTTCTATGAACACCTCCAGAACAAAATATGGATCAGGCAACTTCAAATAAATTATTAGTAAAAAAATACGAAAGGGCAAAAATCCCACTAAGGGGAATTTGAGAAAAATAAACTTCACTTCAAAAGAAAGTTTATTAATATAGAACAAATCCATAAAAGGGAAGTCAAGGAGATCATTATTAGTAGCATGAAAATTAAGAATCAACTAAGAATAATTTTAAAATCGCTGAAGCATCCAAAGGACAATCATAAGGCCTTTTCAGTTGTTTAGAACCTGCGGAACCCCTCCCCCCCAACTATCCAAAATGATACAAAATCACAGAACCCACAGACATTCCTCAATATACCAAGGTGCACTCTCTCATTGCAACGCCACTCTCTCCAAAGGAGAGGGATAACTATTGTGTCAATGGGCCCGGATGGTGAGGCGCGCAGGTGAAAGCTGCCTTCTAAAGCTAAAAACACAGCATCAATGTAAATCGATGGTGTCCCTGGCTGTATAAGCACGAAAGCACGGCAAGGAATTAAACCCGCTCATAAGGTGCAGCTGTCTGATGCCCAGTACACTACAGGAGGCAACCCCCTAAGTCTAGGCGTGACGGCAATGGTGAATATCCCATCACCCAAAATCACGGACCCTATAGGGGACCGCCCATTGTTTAACAGTCTAGTCTGCAAAGCTATGGAGAGTGAATTGGCAATGAGCTCACCCGACAAGATATAAACTGAACAGTCACAGGGACCCATTGATTTGGCTTTATTATGCAAGATCACGCCTTTGCCTCTCAATATCAAACAGTCACGTTATTATTAGCTTTCGGCACTCCCCAGCCCACCTTGACCTTGCCCATAGTTACACAATACCCCACTGCATTTTGGAAAACTACTAGTAAGGATGTAAACCACGGGTCATAAGATGGGACTGCAACCGGCTGGCATTAAAACCCACAGGGTTTGGCCCACTGGCCAGGTCCCTTGGGGCCGGTCAAGTGGAACAGGAGGGTTCGGTCCTTGGCCTATTGTTTGGAAGCATAACTCAGAAAGTTTGGCCAACATGGAGGATCTCTTTAGTTGGACAAAGTTTGGCAGACGACTGCAACCACGCCATAGCTGAAGTGCATGGGACACGGATATCCTTCAGAAGGACTCAATACGGAAACAGATAGCTGCGCATACGTGGGTACCAACTAGGTACCCCCAAAATGTAGTCATGGGTGGCAAGAATTCGCTACCATAGGTGGCAACCATCACACACCACTGAGAGTTGACAGGACCTCTCTTTGAGCCTCCAGTGGCCTTTCAGTGACACCACGCTAAAGACTCATTGCCCACCTTCTACACGGCCCACCTGATCATGGCGATTCATCCAGATCTAGTCCAGTCATTGTTCTTATCAGACCAATGATGGAGTACAATGCCCCATTAGGGATGTATCTCACCCGATGTATCTCACCCCTCACCTGACCCAATTGAGACCCCCCAAGTTCCTCACCAACTCAAAATCCTGGATAAAAATCTCAGATATGCTGCCAGATTGAAGAATTCAAGCTCACCCGCGTCACTCATTGCCTGCTCAGAGGTGACATGTGCCTGACATATGTAACCATGTCCAACCCGGAATTAATGGACAAAAACCAACCTCAAAAATCCAACCACCAAAACCACTAGAGCAACTTATAGGATATAAAGGGGGGATATAAATAGGACGTATGAGGGATAGATTTATCACCCAGACACCCTATGAAATGGAAGTCCCAGGCAGTCAGAGTGAGGCAGACGCTGAGCTGACTCTGTTCAAGAGAACTACCTGTGAAGGGAGATCGTAGGTTTACCCCGAATCTCTCTGTGTCAAGGCACAACAGACAAACAACAAAACTAATGGGCATATTTTTATTTCATAAGGGTGCCAAGCCTAAAACATTGGGCTAAGGCTTATAAATGCCTTAGGGCAGATAGCCTAGTATAAACCTATGAACCTATTATACCACTCATTCCATGTCTTCAAAAGGAATTTCTGTGGTGGGCTCAAGCATGCCAAAGAAACAAAGGTCTCCCTTTCTGCATACCTCAAGCAAATCAAATCATCACAACACACGCCTCGGACTACGCCTGGGGGCACACATGAAAGATCAGTGTATTCAGGGAAAATGGTCCCCAAAAGAGAAGCACCTACACATCAACCAAAAGGAAATGCTAGCAGTGCAAAATGCTATTATGGCCTTCAAAGACCTACTGCATCCAGGCCAGCTATTGATAAGGACAGACAACACCACAGTGATGTGGTACATAAACAAACAGGGGGTAACTCATTCATATACCCCCTGTGCAGACTAGCAATGACCCTTTGGAACACAGCTTTGGAATTGCAAATCCAAGGCACAATTCCTGCCAGGGAAGGAAAACACACCGGCAGACAGCCTAAGCAGAAATATGACAGATCCACACGAATGGAAGTTGCATCCTCAGGTTTTCGCAAAGATAATTCAGGCATGGGGACAGCCAGACATAGATCCCTTTGCTGCCCACAGAAATTACCAACTGAAAAAATTTTGCTCAAGGACCTATCATCCACAGGCCTGGAAAGTGGACGCACTCTCCTTCAACTGGACAACATTGACAGTCTATGCCTTTCCGCCTCTCCCTCTGCTGCCCAAAGTTCTATTAAAAGCCAGAGCAGAGAGGCCGAAAATTATTCTCATTGCTCCAGACTGGCCAAGACAACACTGGTATCCACTCCTGAAGAGCCTGACGCATTCCCCACCATGGATCCTACCTCTAGTACCTCTTCTGTTGTCCCAGCACAACTTCAAAACTCTTCACAGCCAGCTCAAAACCCTAAATCTAGTCGCATGGAGAATCCCTTGATTTCACAACAGACCCTCCTCTCTAAGGAGGTGCAGGATGTCATCTTGGAGGCCAGAAGACCTTCTACTAGAAAAGCCTACTCCGCCAAATGGAAGCGATTTTGTGCCTGGAATCAGAAAAAGGGCCAGAATCCTTGGGTAATGAATATACCTCAAATATTACAGTACCTAGCTGAGATGTTAAACAGTGGACTTTCCTTCTCCTCCATCAAAATCTATGCCATTTCTGCACAATACAATACAGATCCTCCTTTATTCTCTCATCCTCTCTTAAGACAGTTCCTCAGAGGGGCTAAGAATATAAAACCCCCAAGGAAACCACCAGTCCCTGCTTGGGACCTCAACTTCATATTGGAAAAACTGACCCTTCCTCCATTTGAGCCAGCTGCTTCAACAGAACTACAATATCTGTCATGGAAAACAGCCTTCCTTCTGGCTATCACCTCAGCACGCAGGGTTTCTGAACTACAGGCCCTCATGGCTGTGCAGCCTTTCATCATTTTCCATCAGGACAGAGTTTCCTTACGAACCAACCCTACCTTTATGCCAAAGGTAGTATCCAGTGTAGCCTTGAATCAGACTATCCACTTGACTACCTTTTACCCTAACCCACAAAACAAAGGGGAAAGACTACTGCATTCCTTGGACATTCACAGACAACTACGTTATTATTTGGACAGGACAAAGCCATTCAGGAAATCCGAGCAACTCTTTGTGTCCTATGCTACAGGTGCTCAAGAAAAGGCTATCTCCAAACAGACAATCTCAAAATGGATAGCCCACTGCATACGCTTTTGTTACTCATTTCATGGAAAAGCTGTGCCTTCAAGCATCAGGTCCCACTCCACAAGGGCCACAGCTACCTCTGCAGCTTTCCTCAGGGGAGTTCCTACCAAGGACATTTTGAAAGCAGCCACTTGGAGTTCAGTGCACACTTTCTCCCAACACTATCACCTTCCACTTTACTCAAAATCTAGAGTGGGATTTGCCACAGCTGTCTTGCAGGGCATCCTTGCTCCTCCTAGTTCCACTTAGTGCCTGCCACCCCTACTTAGCTTTGGGATTCTACCCATCTGCTATGACTGCAGCTGTATGCATGATGAACATAGTACAGTTTTGTACCTACCATAAATGTAGATGTTAGAGTGCTCATACAGCTGCAGTCCAGGTTTCCCTCCCTCCATCCCCTCTTAGGACAGGCATTATGACAAACACCTTCTCATACCACCTATTTGGGGGTTTCTTTTATGGTGTATTTGCTTGCAAACTACTGTTTTTTGATTATTCTATATTGCATGACTACATAAGTTTATGTTTTGCCTTCCTTCTTGGGGCACCTGACATCTGGGGCAAGAAAAACTGAAGAAGATGGCGTCGGCTGGTTCTTCTATACCCCTGCCGCACTGACGTCAGGGAAGAAGCGACGACAACCGACGCCGGACCTAGACTTTGGAATTCGGCCGACCGAGGACCCGCCTGATGGCAGGATAACCCATCTGTTATGACTGCAGCTGTATGAGCACTCGAACATCTACATTTATGGTAGGTACAAAACTGTACTTTTAGAATACTGCAACAGTGATCAGGTGGACATTTACTGTTATTTATCACACAGTTGTAAAGCATAAACTATGATAACCCTTGCAGACCAAATTTCTACATCAAAAAGCTTACTTAAAATATTCAACATGTTACCACTAGAAAAAAAAATCACAGTGACGTTAATTGAAAATGTTTGAAGACCGCAGCATTGTTATACTGAAACAGACCAGTGTCTCATATCTTCACCGTAGTGGTCATGCATGGCATCTTCGCCTTGCAGTAAAAACAGTAAGTTACCCAGCTACTTAAAAATGTCCAATATTGTTACAGCATTATCCAAAATAAAAGCAACAGGACAATGCTGGAGTTAAATGCTGCAAAATTCTTTATTCGTAAAGACAGGTTAGCGCTTTCGGGACAAACCCTTCTTCAGACAGTGTTCAAACTGGTAAAACGTCCTATTTAAAATACTACAAACCAATCATTTTGTTAGAAAAACCCGCCTATTTTGCAAGGTGGGTTTAATTGGTAAAACATCGTTTTAACCAGGCTCCCTATGTGCCATTAAATCAACTATCCATTTGGATTCTGCTAATGCTGTCCAATGCCTGATATCACCCCCTCTACTGTTAAGTTTTATATTAACAATGCATCTAAATTTAAAAGTGTGTGTGGGATTCACACTAATATGTCTGTATAAAGCGTTGCTCAAGTCACTATTTCTTCTTCTATATACAGTGATGTTATCTTTGATTTGATGTTATTCTGTAGGAATACCATGTTGAAATTAATGTTTAATAATTCAGAATCTCATTGTTCTCAACTTAAAAAACCTAGCAGTTTTGTACCTAGCTTTACACCTACTCTTAATTTATTCCTGCTTTTATTTTGGATTTATCTCAGTTCTGAGCATATTTGGACTTCAGCATAGCGTGCATATTTCTTTATATTGGACTTTTTGTGTTTGTTTCTGTACGCCATGCATGCTGAGAGTGTTGAGAATGAGAACAATATTGAAGAAACTGCATTACATACTATGCCATTTGGAGAAATGGTTTATGGAAGTAATAATAGGTCACCAGTTCCACGAGGGAATCCGCTCCTGAATTTGGGTTTTTTGATCCAGAAGGAAGGACCAGAAGGGAGAATTACTCCTGTTGCTGTGGACAGAGCGTTTGAAGATTTGCTACGTGACCTTACTTTTAAAGCCGGTAAGATGCAACGCCTGCAATGGCAGGCTTTTCACCTGGAAGCCTGTTTGGCTTATGGAATTGTTCCCAGGGGCATGAGAATTTTGTGCATGCCAGCTCAGGGTGATCGTTACCCTGAGCTGTTAACCAAATGGCAGACTTTAAACATTAATACCAGCTTTCAGTATATGCGGATACTTATTGACTTCTTTGCACCGCAATTACAACTTTTAAAGAAAGAGGTAGCCTCATTATATGATAAACTCACACACGACTTTACAGAGCCGAAGTGTATTGAGAGAATAAATTCTTTAAAAGAAACATTAGCTAAGGAAGCTGATAAGCTGCGTGAAACCAAACTTAATAAAATAAGGCGAGACCATCAAGATTTTGTTAACGGGAACATTTTCGTTTGGCCGAGGTTTAAGGAAACCACGGCGGAATTTGTTAAACGGAACCCCAGGAAATCCACATCAAGAATGACTGATGAGCGGGAGCACGAGACAATTGTTACTAAATCAAAAGAGCCGAAACCCAGTATGGCGGTTGCCAACCCGCCTTCCATAGCTGTTAACACAATTTCTCTTGATGTTAACACAGTCAACATCAATGAGAATGTACATACGGCCGAAGAGGGTAATGTAGAAGCTTTCATAAGTAATGAAACTGTAACGACACAAACATATGCGGATAACTCTGCCTCTACAACTGCGACAGCAGCTGGGACTTCGGAATTAGTTACACCTTGCTTGTCGAATATGACGTCTGATGTGCTGGTAAGCTGTCCAAACAGCTTGGGAGCTCGCCCGAAAGTTGGCCATGGTTCTACACATTTTTTGGGGAAACTTCCAGCCCCAGTGAAGAAAGGGGCATGGAAGAGGTCCTCCAGCGAAGACAGAATGGTGGAAAAGAGAAGAAGGACATTAGAATGACTGATTCTGTACGTGTTGGTATTGTATACAATTTATCTAGTTACAAGCTTAATGATGTAGAACTGGAAGTTCTCAACAAAGGTCTTACTTTTGTACCTAGTAGAACATGCATATACAGTGATGTTATCTTTGATTTGATGTTATTCTGTAGGAATACCATGTTGAAATTAATGTTTAATAATTCAGAATCTCTTCTCAACTCAAAAAACCTAGCAGTTTTGTACCTAGCTTTACACCTACTCTTAATTTATTCCTAAATGGATGTGAGAGTGAATTAAACAAATATTTTAATGAAGGGAATTACAGTAAATACTATAATTTAACTTTAACACAGAAGCAAGCATTACAAGGGCTGATAGACAATAAAGCAATTATGATAAAAAATGCGGATAAAGGGGGAGCGATAGTTGTTTTGAACACCATGTGGTACAACAATAAGATAAAGAATATGTTAACATCAGATAAAGCTTATGAAGAGATTAATCCCCTAAAAGTTAAAATGATAATTGATAATGTGCATCGAAATTGCAGTTTTTATTGGCTGAAATGAAAATAACTGATGAAACTTTTGATTTTCTGTGGATAGACAAACCAGTAACTCCAATTTTTAAAGCGCTACCGAAAATCCATAAATCCTTAAGTGATCCACCTTTAAGACCCATTGTTTCTGGCAGAAACTGGGTTACAGAGAACATTTCAATATGGTTACAGGATACACTTAAACCGTATATGGACAAGATAAACAATATTTTAGTTGACACAGGACATTTTTTGGGTTTATTAGCTGATTTAACCAAACCAATTGAGGGACAAACTGTACTAATGGCAACATTAGATGTCAAAAGTTTATTTACGGTCATTGAACATGATTATGGAATAAGAGCTGTTGGTGAACTTATTGAAAAACTAGGAGCCACTTATCATTTGAGACAACTGGTAGAAGAGATGCTGCGTTTAGTTTTAGATAACAATGTTTTTATGGGAGGAGGATCTTTGTATAAGCAGGCACGGGGGGTGGCCATGGGCACCCCCTGTGCCAATACTTATGCAAATCTTGTTCTATCAAAGTGGGAAACCCAGGAGATTTTGAATAATCATAGATGGAACAAACATATCATAATGTATGTCAGATTTGTAGATGATATTTTTATTTTGTGGAATGGGGATGAGGCCTCTTTTGATAATTTTCTTGTCTATGTACATTCTACCACCACTTTTTTGGAATTTAGTGCAAAAACTTCATTTACCAAATTAGAATTTTTGGATGTATGTATAGAACAAACAAGTAATGGTTTTGCCTCCAGTTTATATAAAAAGGATTGTTGGCAGAATACATTGCTGTCATTTGACAGCATGCATCCACGCCATGTTTTTCCGAACATTATTAAGGGTCAAGTGAGTAGAGTTTCTAGAATTTGCTCTGAAGATGCACAATTTGACACTGAAATGCACAAGCTTGACCATTATTTTGCAGAAAGAGGTTATGGCAAAAGTTTGATCAATAATGTCATAGATAGTAATAAAAAACATAGGCATGCTAGGTATAGACCGTGGATGAATGATATACATAGCAAAGAGCCCAATCATAATAGGGACACTAAACACTCAAGAGAAAAGCCCAGATTGCTATTTACTTATGGCAGCAATATGAATGACATCTGCAAAATAGTGCATAACAATTGGAACATACTAACAAGTGATTTGAGTTTAAAAAACATTATTGGTGAACGTCCTATGTTCACATATAGGAGGAACAAAAATTTGAAAGATCTTTTTGTAAGGAAATACAGCATGACACAGCCACCATACCTATAATGAATTTAGGTACTCATGCATGTGGTAGATGCAAAGCTTGTATATATATTAATACAGAGACAGAATTTAGGCACCACATTTCACATAAATTATTCCACTTTCCAGGTAGGGCCACATGTAGAACACAAAATTTGGTATATTTGGCTGAGTGTATATGCTGTTCATGCTTTTATGTTGGTATGACCAACAATATGCTGAAAGTGAGGATTTTACAACATTTGAGCAATATCAGAAATAGTGACTTGAGCAACGCTTTATACAGACATATTAGTGTGAATCCCACACACACTTTTAAATTTAGATGCATTGTTAATATAAAACTTAACAGTAGAGGGGGTGATATCAGGCATTGGACAGCATTAGCAGAATCCAAATGGATAGTTGATTTAATGGCACATAGGGAGCCTGGTTTAAACGATGTTTTACCAATTAAACCCACCTTGCAAAATAGGCGGGTTTTTCTAACAAAATGATTGGTTTGTAGTATTTTAAATAGGACGTTTTATCAGTTTGAACATTGTCTGAAGAAGGGTTTGTCCCGAAAGCGCTAACCTGTCTTTACGAATAAAGAATTTTGCAGCATTTTACTCCAGCATTGTCCTGTTGCTTTTATTTTGGATTTATCTCAGTTCTGAGCATATTTGGACTTCAGCATAGCGTGCATATTTCTTTATATTGTTACAGCATTACTATTCCATTTCAGTCCTAGTCTTACCTGTCCACTCAGGTACACTGGAGAATGTAATGCCAGATGAAGTTCAAAAATAATTACGAGAAAATATGGGATACTTGCAGAATATAAGCTTATTTTCTTAAATGATAGGGGAACTGATACTGTACTGTGCCACCAGGCTAAATCTGAAACTGCACTGTGCCACCAGGTCAGATCTGTACAACAGTAGACAAAGGCTTTTTTACAATTCTTCTATTTCTAGACCTCATTAAGTATTCTGATACTGTTAATTGTAACTGCATACTAAAAGTAGAACACTACTAGAATTAGTGTTCTAACAGTGGTGAGATTCTGCAGTTGTATGAGTAACCGGTTGTACCAAGTAATGTCTAGTACAACCCAGAAGAATTACAATAAGAATGCTGCAAGGGTTTCTTCTTGAATCCATTTTTTCTCCGTTTAGTAACTCCACCTATAAAATAAAACCTACAGTGAGCACACAGTGGAGGTAATCATGATTACTAGACTATTGACCCAGAGGTCATTTCAGCCCATTGTAATACCATAGAAATGTTATTTAATACCCAAGACTGCATTTAGTAATGGCTGCCCATGTCCAGTAGAGGCACTATTCCCAGTAAGAAAATAGTAAATATTGCTCCTCCATGCAACTTGAACTTTTTGCCGGAAAATTGTACGGAGCCATTCCTTGAACCATTAGCAATTTTACTGTCAAAATTTCTTTGATAGAAAACGGCCCATCTGCCTGCTGCCACACAGGCCATGAATATTTCCAAGCTACAAGCACTCATGTGCCAAGAATCATGTTTGGTATTCAGTAAGGACAGAGTCAACTTGAGGACAAGCTCTTCCATTATGCCTAAAATGATAACTGAAATTTCCTTAAAGCGTGCCATTCAGCTGACAGATTTTTTCCTCTAACCCTCATAACAAGGGCAGGAAAATTTTTAATTCTTAGTTGTTATAGACAATTAAGATGATTTAGCTAGAGTAAAACATTACAGCCTTGGAGCAACTTTTATCTTTTGCAACTAAAAGGCAAGGAAGCTAGTTTCCAAACAACCATTCTCCAAGTGTTTGGCATATTGTATTGCTTTCTGCTACTCAGCACATGCATTCATAGGTTGGTACTAGGCTGTCGGCCCTAGTGCCTCTACAAGCCTAGCCATAACAATTCCCTGGCTATTTCTTCCCACACTATTTACTTCCCTGGACTCCTGTTACCTTGGAAGGTAGAAGCTAGAAGGATGTATTAGGTCTCACACAGCCCATAACCAAGAGCACAGCAAACGATGTAGCCTTCTTCTGGTGGATGGACAACCACACAGTCCATCCTAGAGGCTGTAACCTGGTCTTCTCTCCACGTTCAAAACATTACAGACTGATTCACCAGAGCCAATCTTACAGGGTTTCTTACAGCTCACTGATGTAAACTCTTCCACCTACCGAACATATTGAGCTCTGAGAATTGCTCCATAAGTCAGTACTGCAGCAGCAGTAATTCATTGTGGATGTCCCTGCTTCTAGTCAGAACAGTGCCCATGGACCAGTATGGAGTCCTTCCCTACTGGACCATGGGCAGGAAAGTACTAAATGTGACATGGACACATACGTGCATTCGGTTTACTATCGTTATTTCGAACGGCAAAATATTTGCCATTCCAAATAACGAAAAATTAAACCGAAACTAAACTTTTCGAACGTACACAATGTTGTCCCAAATGATCGAAAGATTTGAGTCAACATTGTTGCCGAAAATGTCATGTGATAGCCATATAGGAGCTGATGTAAATCAAACTCCTATACAACATATCACGTTTTTGCAGGGGGGCAAGCCACACTGCACCCCTCCACACCGCCTGCTACTAATATATTCCAACTCCGAGATCGCACTACAGTGGGAATATGGATGAATTTCCAATCCCCACTGTACCGCGATCTCCATACATATAGTCAAATGCACTTATGCAAATGCAGTATACATTCGGATAAGTGTGTTTGACTATCTAATACACTTTACATTTTGTGCACAATATTCTGATTTTTGGCAGCATAACTGCTGACAGAATGTCATTCGCACAAATGATAGTAAACCCATGCATTCTACTGATAGTGAGCTGATGAATCAGGAATGTTGGCTCCGTAGACAGAAGTGAAAACTGCATAAGTCCTCTGATGTTAACAACTACCAGATGTTCAAGTTTCAGATGTAAGTAAATGTTACCAAAACAAATGAGAACTTCTTAAACTAACTGAATTCTTAACATTGTAAAGCACATGCAGATAGCTGGCTGTATTAATAAGTGTCCTCACAGGCACATATTCATGTGCAAGCAACAGTGTTAAATGTTAAATAAGACAGTGAACTATATCAGAAGCAAATAATGTATTTGCTTTTGTTATTCAGTGCACCACACAGAACCTGCCTTACTTACTGGTAGCTACAGTTCCCTGAGACCGACAGTCAGGCGGTGTGTAATAGCCAGTGTGTGCTACAGAATGTTGTAACTGGGGTCTTTCATTGTTATGCGTGATGTAAGGTATTAATAAACTCCTGATGCTATCTTTATGCAGCTCTGTACATGTGTTTAGTTTCTCTTCTGTTCTGCAATATGTCATTTTGTAATGTGTGGTCAGGATAACTGTTACCTGTGCATCAGACTTTTTATTTTGAAATGTCAAGCAACTGCTACCAAAAATCAAAACTCCTGTACAAAATAAAAAGGAATGTAAAGACAAAACACAGGAG
The DNA here is from genome assembly GCF_019279795.1 of Protopterus annectens. NCBI lineage: Eukaryota > Metazoa > Chordata > Ceratodontiformes > Protopteridae > Protopterus > Protopterus annectens. The sequence goes on along the minus strand of NC_056748.1, from coordinate 127,055,044 downwards.
TAGTAGTCGGTAGAGTAAAGCAATCCACATCAACGGAACTCCGTTGTAGTCGCAAATCACAAACTAGGCAGTTTTCACTTCACCATCAACAAAATCAGTCCTCACTTCGTAGATAAAAAAACATCTGTTTATTAACAAATAAACAGAAGTGGCAAGCACTTTCACCCGAATGGGCTTCTTCAAGCCAAGATACTGAACTGTTTAAAATACCCAATATATACTCTCTTAGACATGACATCATATCCTACAAATTAATTAATCAACAAGCAACTAAATAACGTGACTAAATGCAATGAATTCTCGCTGATAGCAGAGAATAATAAAAAAAAGTAGATCTGTTTATAGATATCATTCAATCAGAACCTGTTGTATAACATATTAAACCAACACCTGATGTTGCATCTTAAAAACATTAATACATTTAAAGACATACGCATAAGTACATCAAGTACTTAATAAGTGTCCTCACAGGCACATATTCATGTGCAAGCAACAGTATTTAATGTTAAATAAGACAGTGAACTATATCAGAAGCAAATAATGTATTTGCTTTTGTTATTCAGTGCACGACACAGAGTCTGCCTTACTGGTAGCTACAGTTCCCTGAGACAGACAGTCAGGCGGTGTGTAATAGCCAGTGTGTGCTACAGAATGTTGTAACTGGGGTCATTCATTGTTAAGCGTGATGTAAGGTATTAATAAACTCCTGATGCTATCTTTCTGCAGCTCTGTACATGTGTTTAGTTTCTCTTCTGTTCTGCAATATGTAATTGTGTAATGTGTGGTGAGGATAACTGTTACCTGTGCATCAGACTTTTTATTTTGCATTATACTGGTGTCTTATGGATCATGGCTGAAAAGGGGACAGTAACCATCCTTCACTCACTTTAACAAATGGTAAATAAATGATAGAAACCCAGTGAAAGCTGTGTTCACAAACACAGTAAAGTAGCTTATTGGTTGCCATTTAAAGTAGTTATGGTCTAAATCACAGAGTGCCATTGTAAAATGAATTTTCCTTTCAAACAATGTCACTGAATTAAATGCCATATTTTTTGTAAATTCACATTCACAAATGGCTTATTTCAGACTACCACAGTGTCTTCCAAACCAAGAAATGTGGCAGTCCATTTCAGAAACACACCCGCTAATATTTAATATAGAGCATAGTATTACACATACATAACAATGTTTTTAAATGAACGGTTTATAACATGGCTCACATTAAAGTATATTTTACATGTAAAAATAGATTTAACAGGTGCAAATAGATGTTAATTTAACATCGCTTTGTATTACATGTGTGTAACATGTACTTTAAGATATGAAACCTATATAACTCAGAACGTTTTCTTTTTTTTTTCTCAATTTTTTTTTTTTTTATTTTTCAAGTACATTTCAATGAATTCCATACATAACATCTTGACTATGTACACTTTTTACATTAGCCTGACACTATAACTGATCTTAATGTATACAGTTACTTTATAAGCATGTCTGATCCATTATCGGAGTGTCTGATAAATTATTGTTTAGTGTCAGTCAACAATAAGAATTTTCCCCAAGGGTTGTTGATAAATGGCTTTGGATAAATTCTTAGTTCTTTAATTTTAATTTCCAATAATGCTGTGGTCTTCAGTAGGCTGTAGAAGTCTTCCAAAGTTGGTATTGTTTGTATTCCATCTTCTTGTTATACACTTCCTTGAAACTGCAAGTATAGTCCATACTAGGTACATGTTTGACCTATTCAAATGCAGACCTTCGTTCACATTTAATAATACAAGAGCTGTAGTTAAATAAAATGATTCATTAAATAGAGCTTGTAGAAAGTTATTAATACCATTCCAAAATGGCTTAATTTTAACACAATCAAAGAAAATGTGGTTTCAGTCTGCATTGTCTACTTGCTCACATCAACATATTCCTTTTATGGAAGAACTAATTTTACTGATTCTGTCTGGGGTTAAGAATGCTCTGTGCAAGGATTTCCAATTAAAAACTTTCCCAGTATTGTGTAAAGGATGCATATTTTATCGATAATAAGATACTTGTTTTAATATCTTCACTTAACTGTATCGTGTCCTTTTGTTATATATTTCCAATATGAGATTTTGGATGTTATTTTATATTCAGTATTTTGTAAAATTCTGAAATACCGTTTCCCATGTCAAAGTCATTATATATGATTTCATATATGTATTTCGTAAATTTTATTTCTTTAAATGAAGAATTGTTAATTATTCTACTTAAATCTTGCGAATATGACAGAATACTCTGCAAAGTTAGCCAGTCCTGTTGTGGAATTTTGTATGTTGTTTTTATTACTTGCATATCTAAAACTTTTAGTTCTTTGATACATTGGAGCCAACAAACAAATCCTTTCTGTTTCCAGGAATTAATAATTTCTCTATATATTTTATGGTGAAACTTCTTTGTGACTATACATGGTGTTTAAAGATCAAACCAGATTTTTAACTCTATAGTTGCATTAGTAAGCGGGGAGTACCTTCTGTGTGGAGTCTGCATGTCCTCCCGCGGCTGGGTTGGCTATGCTCAAAGACATGTGTAAATGGGCGTGCCTTCACTGAAGGTTGAACGTCGAGCTGGCACCTCGGCGTTCGTGAAAATCTACTGCCAATCATTAGCGGACTGGAGTTCCGCTGTGGCAACCCCTAACCGGGAAAAGCCGAAAGACAACAACAACAACAAGTTGCATTAGTAATTTTCCTAAATGAGTTAATGTAATAATTAATCATACGAGTTTTAGTGGGTTTAGTTATGTTATATTGTATATTAATACATATGTGCCATGGCAAATTGTTTTTATCTGTTATTTAATTTTTTTTTTTGTAAATCAAATTAATTTATTAATATTGCAGTTAGTAATTCTTTCCAATTTACAGAGTAATTTGGACTTATCCAATCTGAGATTGTTTTAGATATTGATGCTTTTATATATGTTTCTATATCAGGAAAGTTTAATCCTCCCTGTTTCCATGGTCTGATATGTATTAAAGCTATTCTGTTTCCTTTGGGAAATGGCATGAATTTATTTCTTTAAGTATATTCCTTTCTGGTAACAGTTGTATTGCCAAGGCTATATATAGGATCTTATAGGTTCATAGGTAGGTACTAGGCTATCTGCTCAAGGGCCTAAGTAAGCGTAGCCAGCAAGGTTCCCTGTCTTACGCCACCCAAGAAAGTTATTTTCCTGTGCCACTGTCGAGCAGAGCCACAGAAGTGATCCCCGGGGTATATTTCCTGTTTCCCATCCACTCATCAAGATTTTTCTTAGAGTGCTAATGAGGAACTTTGCTTGACATATATAGGTAGCTTGTTCCAGAGTGTAGGAAGTCTCTGGGACAGGAATCTATCCCTCCAGCATGTCCTGTTTATTGTGGTGACAAGGTTTAGGTCCCTAGTGCGTGTAGCTCGAAGGGATTGGGATTTCTTTAGGTGTAGCATGTCCAACAGCTCTGGGTTTGACATAGCTTTATATGCTAGGCAGAGATCACCCCGGAGTAGGCAATATGCTACGGAGTAAAGCTGGAGTTTTTTGAGACAGTCAGTGTAGGGCATCTGTTTGAGGCCAGTAATCCTCTTTGTGAGGTACTTCTGTGGCCTTTCCAGCTGCTGCAGATGTCTTGAGGTACATTCCAAAAGGGGCGTTGTACTTTATAATGGGTCTAATGAATGTTGAGTAGAGGGGAACAATGACCTCTTTTTTCCTGGATGAGGCCCCTTTTGTGATGAGGTATGCCACGTAGAAGGTCTTCTGACTACTGTGGCAATGTGATTATCAAAGGAGAGACTACTGTCCACCTGGGTCCCAACATCTTTTATCACACATTCGGTGTTAAGTAGACTGCTGCCTTATGTGGTAGTTCATGGGTAAAGAGTTTTTACCAAAGGGGATGACTATGCACTTTTTGGCACTGAGTTTGAGGCCATGCCTCTGACACCAGGCATCTGTCTCAGTGAAGCCCTTCTGTAGGATGTCCATATCATTTGGGGACTCGACTATGGCTCCTAGTTTGCAGTCATCTGCAGACTTTGTTAGCTAGAGGCCTTCTGTGTTAGCCTGTACTTCAGAGAAGTAGATACCAAACAGGAGAGGTCCCAGGACTGATCCCTGTGGTACTCTACTTGTCACTGGTATGAAGTCAGATTTGGAGTCTGCAACTTTTACAGTGTGGGTTTTGTCAGTGAGCCAATTGGCAACCCATCTTGTGACATAGGGATTTATAACTAATTTAGTGTGTTTAGCTATAATTCCAAAATGGGGGATGGTGTTGAAAGCCTCAACTAGGTCAAGATAGGCTGTGTGAACCACCTTACCCTCGTCTACGGCTTTGTTGACTGCCTCAAAAACGTCGATCAGGTTCAGGAGGTATGATCTGCCTTTCACAAACCCGAACTGGGTGGGGTCCAGAGTTTGGAGGTTACCAATGTCTTTGTTTTATGAGTTCTATGATGATACATTCCATGGCCTTGCAGGCCAGGCTCATCAGGCTAATACGGCGATAGTTCCTGGGATCAGTGGTGGCTCCACCTTTATGGAGTGGGATAACTGTTGCTGTGCGCCATTCAGTGGGCACAAAGCCCAATGTGAGGTGCTTAGGTGGGAAGCCAGTTCGTTCTGAAGTTCGTGTAAAACGCAGTTTGGGATGTTATTCAGTCTCATGGAAGCTGTGTCTTTGGTTTTAGAGAGCAGCTTTTACCTTTGTAGTTCCGATTACAGGGACTCTACATTCTTCCTGTATAAATATGGGCCCTTTAGGGAGTGAGAGGGGGGTAAAGTTAGCACTGAACCTATCTGCCAGGATGTTGGCAGTATCAGTTGGTTCTGTAACTTTGTGCCACAGTGCTGCAACTTAGAGAAGATCTGGGTGTTGCCATTGAGATTCTTGACATAGCTACAGAATGCTTTGTGGTTGTCCTTAGAATCAGTGGCGATTTTGTTTTTGTAGCTAGCTTAGGAGGATCTTATAAGGGATCTCAGCTTTTTACTGAGGCTGACCAGGGAGCTCCTCCGCTCATGGGATTTTACTCTCTTTTGCAACAGTTTCTTCCTTCTGTTGTACATTTTTTTTATGGCGGGGGCCATCAGATTGGCTTCCTTTTTTGGGGGGATAGTGTCTTTGTTCTGTTTGGGATAGCACAATCCATGCACTCGTGTAAGTGCTTATAGAGTGCATTTGTGTAGAATTCAGCAGTCATAACTGTATTGTCCATCTGCATGGGTGTCATGAAGTTTGCCTCTTCTGTCTTAAGAAGCATGAAGTTGGCTTTGGAGAACTTTTTTACCGTGGTTTCCTTAATATAGGGGGTGGGGACGGGATGTGGATATCTAGGGTGATTAGCTTATGGTCAGATCGGACCAATGAGGAGTTGACTTCAGGTGTGGAACACCGGTCACTCATGTTGGTCAACACTAGGTCTAGGATATTGTTGCCCTGGTGGGGGTGTGGATACGTTGATCCAGGGCATTGGAATTTATGAATTCCAGAATGAGTTGAGCGAAGGAGTTGGTACATGAGTAGTTTTCCCAGTTAATGATGGGGTAGTTGAAATCGCCCATTGTTAGGGTGTTTGGTTGAACCTAATATTTTCCAGTATATCAAGAAAAAAGGAGTGGGAATCCTGGGGCATGTTGAGGGGATCTGTAGCAAGCTGCAGTTTGGATTGCAGTTTTGCCCAGAGTTAGTTGCACTTTGATAACCTCGGATGCATTATGCTGAGCAGCTAGCCTGGAGGTGTGAATATCTTTAATGAATATGGACACACCTCCACCTTTGGTGTTCTGGTCTAGGTTACATGGCTGAAAAGTGTGGTTATAGCCTGGTCATGCAGGGGTGCTCTCTGGAGCCTTGAACCAAGTCTTAGTCACTGCACAGATATCAGTGTTCTCCAATTTAAGGAGTGCCTCAAGTGAGTGCATTTTGAGATTTAGACTTCTAACATTGAGTAGCATTACCCTCTGTTTTTGTTTGCCTGTTCCTGTTATGGTGGTGAATTTGTCATTTGAACCTTGCCTAAAAAATGCACTATAGAGGTGGCAAGAGTCTTAGCCAGTATCCAGAATCCCAGGGGAGACAGGTGCAGGCCATCTCTGGCAAAGCATCATGGTTTGTCGACCATGTTGTCCCAGGCAGACAGATACAGGATCCCCTTAGAATGACACCAGAAGCTTAGCCAGTTGTTGAAGCCAGTCATTTTGTCCTTGTACTGCGGTATCATTCTGGGCGATGGCAGAATGCTACTCAGGGTTAGGGTCTTACCTGCCTGAGCTACAAGATCGGAAAGCTCTTCCATGTCTCTTTTCATGTAGTCCAGGGAGGTATATCTCAGGTCGTTCTCACCAACATGGACAATGACAGAGTCATATTTGTACTTGTGGAGTGACCTGAGTGCATGGGTATGTGTCAGATCCTGGCACCCAACAGGCAGCTGACAGTAACCTTCTCCTTGTTTAGCCTAGTGAGTGGGACATCAGTGTGCCTGACTATAGAGTCACCTATGACTAGTGTGTTGGTTACATTGTTTTTGCCTATGGGCTGTGGTTGAGTGGCAGTCTGTGGGCTGTGTGTCATTTGGGTTGTGTTGCAGGGTGGAGGTTGCTTGCGTTTTTGCTTTGGAGGTCTCTCTTGCTTAAGCAGATTATTATGGAGAGCCTCTGTGAATGTTTTTGTGTTTCTATGTGTGGATTTTGGTGGTGTAGATTTAGTCGGAAAACTATCTTTATTAACTGTAGTCTATCTTCAAATGTTAACATTATTTTTCCACAGAGATTTTAATTGTATTAATGATATTATTGTAGTTTTTTGAGACTTGATTATTATTCTTGCAGAATGCAATTCCTAGATATTTTAAGGTAGATTCTTGTTTCCCTTTGATGTGATCCCCTGTAGTCTGCAGTTCTTTTTTTTTATTTAAAAATAAAATATTTGATTTTGATTTATTGAAATGGAGTCCTGAAGTCGTGAAATTTTTCAATTAATATAATGTTAGTAATATGTCATCAGCAAATAGCATTACTTTAGAAATGTATTGTTCATAAACATCTATTCCTTTGATTTTTATATTGTTACGAATTGAATCTGCCAATATTTCAGTATTATCTGGTGAGATAACCTTGCAGATGTTCATCGTGCATACAGCTGCAGTCATAACAGATGGGTTATCCTGCCGTCAGGCGGGTCCTCGGTCGGCCGAATTCCAAAGTCTAGCTCTGGCATCGGTTGTCGTCGCTTCTTCCCTGACGTCAGTGCGGCAGGGGTATAAAAGAACCAGCCGACACAATCTTCCCCAGTCTTTCTTGCCACGCGGTGCCCAAAGCAGAAGCAGTTCGCAAGTGCCGGTCGGCCAGCTCCTGAGTTTTACGAAAATATTTCAGCCGAAGTCGTCTTGAAAGCTAAGTACCCCGTTGGGGAAACTTTTCTTGCCTCAGACAAAGTTAATAATTGCATTTCATGTGGGAAGCAAATACCGCATAAGGATTTCCACTCTTTTTGTATTCCTTGCTTAGGCCCAGACCACGACGTCTCGGCCTGCCATTTTTGTGCTAGATTCAACAAACGCACTATTAAGCATCGGGCGGAGTTCGCTTCATCACTATTTTGGTAAAAATTAATTATATTATGTCGTCGGATACTCCGACACCAGTTTTGAGTAAAAGACGCAAAGGTAAGGACCGACATATGAGGTCCGCGACTTCTACTGACACCACGCTAAGGCTGACTGCTGGTTCTCCGGTTCTCAGCGAGGCGTCTACGCAGCCCCTGAGTACCGATGACACTTCATTACCGTGTCTTCTGTGCCCGAGGTCGCAGGCTCCTCAGCCCCCATTCCGACTACAGATACCGACGCCACTTTTGGCGGGGAAACCCAGAGTTCAGACAGGCCTGCCATTTCTCAAGGTGTCTTCAGGCCTTCCTCCTTCTCTATTAAGGCTTTCACAAAATCTAAATCAGCCATGAAAACTAAAAAACAAGGATCACAGACCCACTCTCAAGGCCCCATGCCTAAAAAACAGATGCTCAAAATGGCTGAGGATTTGATTACTCTTATCAGGGGTTCTCAACCCCCCTCGGACAAAAGGCCCAGATTAGATCAAGCCTCCATTACCTCTGAACATTCTGAGGACCAGGAATATACATATTCCCCTTTTGAAGACTCTGATGCAGAGGAGTCTATTCCTGTCTCCCCCTTTGAGGACTACTCCTTTGGGGAAATCCTACATACTTTGAGGGAACACTTTCACTGGGAAGGCCAAGATTACTCAGATTCCAAGAAAAGGCTCAGGGATTTTCTCTTACTCCCCCAGCATAGGCCTCTGGCTATCCCTCTCTCCTGTCTTAGATATATTAGATGATGTGTACACAGAAGCCAGCCTCAACCCAGATTCTTTACCTCCAGCTCCTGTTAAGCCAGACAGGTAGTACCGTGTTCCGGATTCACACCATTTCCTATACAAAAGCCATATTGCTGACCCAGAAACTATTTCACAGGGTCCCAAGGGAATTAAGGCCTCTACTGCTAAAATCCCATTACCTTCAGAGAGAGATTCCAGAGCTTTAGAAAGGTGGGGGAAAAAAGTGTATACCTCTGCCACTTTAACCATGAGGGCTTTAAACTGTCAGTTCCATATGTTAAAGTATCAACAGTTTTTATTATCTGAGTTGAAAAGTAAAATGACACAACCTGAGCAACCAGATTTAAAAGAGTTGCAGGATTTGTTGCATAGTGCAGAGCAATTGGGTAAACATACCTTGCAGTGTGGTTTTGATGCTTTAGAGGCCTCATGTAGAGCTGCTGTTACAGGGTCTGTCATACGTAGACATGCTTGGCTCAAAGAACAAGCCCTGCCAGATCATGTCAAAGCTAAATTACTAGATGCACCTCTTCAAAAAGATGTATTGTTTGGTGTTAAAGCTGAGGAGGTACTAAAGAAAATGGAGGAAAAGGCTAGATCAATGCAAACAGTGAAAGATTTCCTGCAGGTACAACCTCCACGTTTCAGCAGAAACTGGCCTTCAAAAAATTGGTCCTTTCCAGCCACGGACAGACCTCAGAGAGGCAGATACAGGCGCCCGAGAGGTAGAGGGCAATTTCAAGGATCATTCAGAGCCAGGCAATGGCAAGCACCAACCCCAAGAGGTGGAGAAGATAGATCACAGTCATTCAGAAAGCAGACACAATGACTTTCCCCTTTACCTGCCAAGCAAAGCTTTAATGGCAACACCTTTAGGCGGAAAACTGGCATTATTCTAAAAAAAATGGCATATTGTCACAAAAGGCAAATGGATCCTGGACATTATAGACAGAGGCTACAGATTCCACTTTTACACCCTTCCAAAAATGAGAGGCATGCCAAGCCTGCCACAAAATCAAAGGGCAGAGGCACAAAAACAAATTTCAGCTCTCATGGACATGAAAGCTATTCAGGAGGTGCCGGCAAAAGAACAAAAA